>NC_048896.1:70682991-70699143 GCF_011077185.1 Oxyura jamaicensis | reverse complement strand
AGGAAAGGAAAGGAAAGGAAAGGAAAGGAAAGGAAAGGAAAGGAAAGAAAAAAGAAAAGAAAAGAAAAGAAAAATGAAAAGAAAAGAAAAGAAAAGAAAATAAGTATGTCCATTTGTATGTCCATAGTATGTAAATTACCATTTACCTTTCTCTGCCTGCTTGTACGATTGTCATTGTTTTGCCTGTGATAAATGATGTCACAAAGTCTAATCTTAGGTGTTAAATTTCTTTGCCAAAGTAGTAACTTGTGGTACTAATATGTTTCTCACTTCTTTAAAGTAGTCTATCCATTATTTTATTCTATTACCTTGGTACTTTACTCAACTTCAGGAGAGCCTTTACCTAATATGAAGTTGCCAACTATGATTGACTTGTCTTACTAAACACTGCTCTTAACAGGACCTTCAGCTTTGGAGTTGGTTTCCTCTATCTTCTTTTTTGTTGTTGTTGTTGCTGTTGCTCTATATAGATATGTATGTGTATTTAGCTATTTATTTTGCTATTTATGTTCCCGCAACCTGTGCTGTTGCTGTTGATCTCTAATGAATGCATGTTATTCCAAAATGAAAGGAAATTGGAGCAGAAGGGCTTTGCAAAAAGGATTTTTTTTTTTTTTTTGCATATCTCTTTCTTTTTACTTTCAAAATATCAAGCCAGTAACATTCTGCACTTGTTCAGTTAAAAGGTAGGTTGCCACAGTAGGAGCAATATAATAGCATTAGTTAAAAGACCTGAACATGATTTTTTTTTTTTTTTTCTGAAAAGCAAAACACACAGACAGTTAGCATTCACTGAAAGTAGTTCATCTACAGAAGATAACCTTACTTATAAGGAAAGAAGTATTTTAGATTATAAGGAGTAAACTTCTAGTTTCCCATATATGAACCTTCTATCTGTCATACTACATTTTTTCAAAACATTTTGTCTTGTACAATATCATAGAATCATATAATGGTTTGAGTTGGAAGGGACCTTGAAGATCATCTGATTTGAACCCCACTGCCATAGGCAGGAACACATTCAAATAGATCAGGTTTCCCAAAGACCCATCCAGCCTGACCTTGACTACTTTCTCATTTTTTTTTAAAAGGATTTGGTTATATTATAATCAGACACACAATAAATCAATGATATAACCCTTAACTTACAGCTTGGTACAGGCTTCATCAGAAGGAGACCATACTTCAGTTACAGCTCCCATCGTTCTGCTTAGCACTAATGTTTATCAGGATGGTGCAGTGTGCTTGATATAACAAGTACTTTTCTGATCAGAAGTTGTACACAGAGTTTCTGAGTAGACTGAGAAAAATAATATTGTATTTGTCAAGGTACAAGATAAGTATTCTTACCCTATTTTATTCCTTGGCCACAGGGCAGTAATGTTCTTTTTATGCAGTACTCTAGAGTGCCGAAGAGAGGAAAATCATTGCCTTCGACCTATAAACACAAGCACATATTTTCATCAGACAGTAATTCCATTTACCTACTTGCATATGAAAAACTTAGAGGAAGAATAGAAGTTACAGGACATGTCAGTTATTATTTTTAAAAGAAAATAATACTCTGATGTCCGAACATTTAGCCACATTGACCACAAGGAAACAGATACTCAAGAGAACTCTAGTGAATCACTAAGGACTGTGATGAATGTGTGTCACATTGTGTGTGTGTGCCGTCCCCCGTACCCCTAATCTGATCTGTTTCTTGAAATACTTCCATTTCTGCAAGCATTGATTTTACATCTTGATCACTTGTGACTTCAAAACGTTCTATGAAGATCTTGCATTTCTCATTTTGAAATAAATATGAAGTGCTCGGAAACAGAGTCAGAAAGGTTTAGATTTACCACTGTACCAGCTGAACCACAGACCTGAGCTGTCAAAAGAGGCATGTGAAGCTGCATGTGTTGCATAGAGGGATTTGCTAACAGACCACCAAAAACAAAGACAATATTTAGGTGGTCCCAAAGTCAGTTGGTTTGGAAGCATATGAAAACCACAATCTGTATTTAACACAGCTAATAGGTGACTTTCCTTTTAAAGGACTTGTTCAGAAATTTAACACTTTAAATAAACTGAAGAATAAAGTACATGTTATATAGTCAAAATGCAAAAACAAACAAAAAAAGCTGGGGAGAAACCTCTATAAATTTTTAAGCTCTCAAGAGACTTGTCAGGATTTCTTCTGAAGGAATTACTTAACACTTGAGTGATTTCTTTTCACATGAAAACAACCGTGTCCTCTGTTCATGTTAGAAACTCCCAAGGCAAAGTATGTTCCAGCCAGTCTGTCCATAGGATGTGGTGTTACGAATAGGCTGCACTGCTGTCAGATCACATTCTGATAATGTGTATTTCACTTGAAATGAAATGGTTATTTTATGCTTTGTTTTACTCATCCCTGTTCAACCAAGCGTTATTGGAAGAGCTAAAAAACTAAAAGTCTTCAAAAACTCTTTTTTAAAGTCAAAACTGTTGCACACATCCTACTTAAATTTTACCTGGGGATTTTAGAAGAAGAAAAATTGGAGTTTTAAAAAAGTATTGCAAGAAGCAATTAACCTCCTGTTTAGGCTACAGAACTGTAATGGGGCCATCACTATGGCTCCTACACCATGCTTTGAGTGTTCATTACCTCTTACAGCATTTTTTTCAGTGTATCTCTATATTTTTCCCATGTATATACTTACACATTCAAGTCCTTAATATCCCATTCTGATCCTGTTTTGGAGGGAAAATGTCTTTTCAGTCATCCCTTCTGTCCTGTGACTGAACTTAATGCAGTTAGAGCAACATGATCTTCAGGTAACTAATTTCCAGTCACTACACACATAAGTAACTTACGTGTTACAAAGGAGCCTGTAGACAGAATCACAGTTAACTGTCTTCCATCTGAATGTACCACAGTCAGTCTGCTTAAACAGAGGTTTTGCTGCAATAGCTCCAAACCACAGAGAATGAAAAATTGTACTCTTAGGCCCTTAGCTGGATATTGAGGCAATGCAGATCAATATGAGGCAGTTATCTGCCACAGTCACTCCAGCTGAGCAGACGTTTTTCCTTGAGAGTCTCCAGAGAACAGAGAAATTGCAGATTGCTCACCGACTGATGTTGCTGTAGAAGTGAATTATTTACTAGTGCATATATGCTGCTGATATTTTTAGTCTCGTCATTAATTGTGGAGAGCTGGAGAGTGCTTTCCCTTTCTTTAAAAAAAAATGAAATAAAAAGGAAATAAAAAGGATATCTCTGCAACAACACTTGACTTACAACATAGGTTATCTCTATGATGATATGGGAATAGACAAACTTGTCAGGCCTGTACCTTCCCTGTACCCTCTGGGTATGGGTGTTAATAATGCATATATATATATATATATATTATTTTTTTTTTTTTTCCAGGAGCTTTTATAGCTTTTGTGAAACACTAGACTGGAAAAATATTTTCAAGGTTTATCTTGAACAGAAATATCTGTATTAAGAGTAGGTTCAAATTATCTGATGCAGCAATGTTTGAGCTCTAGTCTTCAAACACAGGCTTACACCCAGCAGTACTGAGAAGTGTTACAAAGAGTTGTCACCTGAGGTAGAATCCTGATGTACCACACAACTATTAAGCAAGCCACCTGTATGTGCCTGTTCCCAGGCAATGGAGGTTACTTTCTCCAACATTGTTCTCTAAAGTCTGAGACATGGTTAAAGAAGAAGAACATAGAAAAAGGTGCCATGTCTATGTCCTTCCCTGGCAGCTGTGCTTCAGGAAGACATCTGCAGGGCAAGTTGGTGCTGAGATTGCCAGTGAGATGGAGCCTTTCTGCTGATAACAAGGAGAGGGATATCTTGTTCTGGCGTAGGTGTGAGGCAGTCATGAAACTGCTCAGTATTATGAAGACTGAAGTGGAACTGGAAAAAATCTGGAGAATGAGAAGATAAATGGACTGAAATGTCTGCAGGAGAGAAAGACTCTTAGGAGCTAGACAACAACTGAGCATGGAAGGTTGCAAAGTCCATGCAAATCCAATTTTAAGTCCCCAGCTGAAGTTCAATTTTGGGTCTGGCTCATGGAGTCTAATCTGTTTTCTTGACTTTTAAAGGACATTGATCAATTCACTAGAAGTTAAAAAAAAAAAAAAAAGAAAAAAAAAAAAAGAAAAAGAAGACCTGTTTCGTACTGTATGCTGTTAGCGATTATATTTTTCAGAATTTGGAATTATTAATATTTTCGTAAAATACTGTGGTGTCCGTACTAAGATGCCTGTACTTTTATTCTTCTAGACTTTTGTGTATTAGCTCAAAAATGTTTATGGATTCTCCTTTGGCCTACTTAGTTTCCTTTTAGTAACTGATCAGTGCCCTGAACCTTTAATAGCACATTTCCACCTAAACTTAATACACATAAACAAAAATATTATATTAGCTATTAGCATACTGAATTATCAGTCATTTGGACCTTGGCCCTATCTTCTAATGTTTAATCACTAACTTGCCAGGAATGACTTTTGTGTGTACGTGTCTTTGAATGACCGCTCTGTTATTTAATTTGTATTCTTCATTCTAAGTGGCTTTGGTAATTGCCATGCCCTTTGGAATGTATTGTTAGCAGAAAAATCAGCATATTCAACAGGGTGGGTAGTGACAGAAAAAAGAGAGACTGATCAGTTTGGACAGTTACTGTTTGCTTCAGTTGCTGCCTGAAAATTCTCAACAATAATATTTCCCAACTTTTCAGTTGTACATCCAAACATTTTAATGATTATAAGGCACTCAGATGCTATGGTGATTATCAGTAAAGAAAACTATACAAACAAACTGTGCGACATCACAAAACCAAGATGTTAATGCAAAAAATGATTGTATAGACTTCTTGCCCTCAAGTTAACAATGCATTTTTAATGCACATGTATTTTTATGTCGATAGTATAAAAAAGCTATAATGAGCTCATTTTGTGTCTGAGCAGTCCTTGCTTTGTATAAAAGTGGCTAACTTCTACAAAAAGATAATCTGTTACATAAATTGGGCTAACCTGCTCAGACATTTTATTCTCAGAAGATGCCAGAAGATTCTGGTATGGTGAATGATATAACAGAGTGCTAAAAGTAGAATCAAGTTCTAATACCTTAAATATTTTGAATTATAGATATCCCAAAAAGAAGTAAATAACATTTTTTCTTCTAGCTTTTGTGTTTCTGTTCTAACAAGACATAAAAAGTATTTTGTATTGAATGTGAATCCTAAGAACTGGCATATTTTTAAATTCAACAGAAATTAACTTTACCTAGCAGTGTGCAAACAAAAATAAATTTCATACCTTTTAGTTTAATAAATAGTTTTCTGCATCAGACTTTGCAATTGCTCCAAGTACGGCAAAGTTTTTCACATGATGTTTTGGACAATGACAGGTCAGCCTAATCCAAAAAGGAATCAGTCATGCAGAGTATTCTTTATTAGGACTCACAGCAAAGAGCTGTAACTGAGAGAAAATGTAAGAGACAGCAGGTCATCGAGACAGAATCCTTTTTTTGACTAAGAAAATCCTTGACCATTCTGGAGGAATTCCAGGATAAATCTTGGTTCCCTCAAATAGTAGTTGTTAGGATAGTTGCTCATGCACAGCGTGAGAGAGGAAGGGAAATTCCTTGACAGCCAGATGGTGCCATCACAGATTGAACATAAAAAATAACTAGCAAGGGAAGAATAGGCAAAAGTAAGAACCAGAAAACAGTTTAGCAATTAGCACAGGAGAGAAGAAAAATTAGGTCCTACCACAGCTAGCAGCAAAAATAAAAAGCAAAGAAAATTAAACAAATTTCTACCTGAGAAACATTTTCAATTTCCTCCCAGAGCTGTATTCTTACTCTGAATATATTTGCTAAGACTTTTCTCCATTCAAATGTAATTTTATTTATTTGTTTATTTATTCATTTATTATAATAGTGAATCTTTAAGCCAAATAAACAGTCCTATGGATCTCCATGGAATAGTTCATCTGGTTACATGGCTTCACGACTGTTAGGCTCATAAAATATAAATGCCTTTCTTAAGGCTTAATTACACAAAGTAATTAACACCTTTTCTTTTCAGCACTTGCAGGCAAGTGCTTCTGATGCTGCTGTCTGGGAAAGAGTTCTTTATCCTTGTCTTGTACTTCCATTAGGATGCCAGTAAATCATGAAAGCAATTTTCCTGTTGTGTAGAGTTATTAATCTGAATCCAGATTAATCATACTCAACTAGGAGAGCCTCGCTGTGAATTTTAGTATCTCATCCAAGCTTGTAGTGACTTGTGAATTTTCTTGTCAGTGCTCCAGATGAGTTTCACTTTATGTGCCTCATTGAGCATCTTATCAGTGAATCCCAAAGAAAATAACACAGATGTCTTTTGGATGTGGCTGGGGATATGGATAGTGCAGAACACTCATTATTGTGTGTGTTTTATTCAGTTGTGTTTTTCGTCTTTTGCTGCCACCATTCTGAATGCCTAATACTGATGTGTTATCTAATCTTATCAAGCTCCTACCCTGACCCAAAGGTGTTGGAGATCTCTGCTTCTGTTTCCTGCTCTTTTGGAGTTATCCATTTTTTTATCTTCTCTTCCATCCATTTTTCTCCTTCTTCTATGAGGAGTGGCTGAGGCAGCTGCGGTCGTTTAGCCTGGAGAAGAGGAGGCTCAGGGGTGACTTTATCACTCTCTACAGGTACCTGAAAGGAGGCTGTAGCGAGGTGGGGATTGATCTATTCTCCCACGTGCCCAGTGATAGGATGAGGGGGAATATCTAAAGTTGCACCAGGGGAGGTTTAAGTTGGATATTAGGAAAAACTTATTTACCAGAAGGTTGTTAGACATTGGAATAGGCTGCCCAGGGAAGTGGTTGAGTCACCATCCCTGGAGGTCTTTAAAAGACGTTTAGATGTAGAGCTTAGGGATATGGTTTAGTGGAGGACTTGTTAGTGTTAGATCAGAGGTTGGACTAGGTGATCTTGGAGGTCTCTTCCAACCTAGATGATTCTGTGATTCTTGTCATAGAATGCTAATCTGTCTCTCTAGCATTTGCTCTCCTTTTCCCTCTTGTTGTTAATTTATGTTCTTGTTGGATCTTGTGATAGAAGCTTCCCATGAATGAGCCCTCTAGTCATTATTTACAGTAGCACTACCTCATCTTCTCTATGAAAATCATTCTGCTCAGAATAAGGCTCGCCACTCCTTGCACAGAAAACTTTTGCCATCTCTTGGGCAGAATACTTGTAGATGTTCCTCCATTGGCCATAATCTTCTATGACATATGTATTGGCAGAAATATGAAAAGAAAGAAAGCAAACATCCTTTATGTGGCTGAGGATAAAATCTGGTTAACATCTGGCCTATGTATTTCTACTACTAATTTAACTGGTTATCATCCTCATCTGGCAGAGAGAAGCCAATCATTCTTAAAGTCCCAGCCACTTTTGATAGTCAAAAGTGTCAAAACAGCAAATAAGACTAAACCATAAATATGGGCAACTGTGGCAATTGGCCACTCTTCTTTCTCTTGCAGCAGTGATCATGGATCCCTTTCTACAAGTGCAGGCTGGAGAAAAGCAGCTTTCTTTAGTTATCTGAGTTCTGAGCCCAGGTGTCTTATGGAGCAGCTTTTCCTAATGCCTTGATTTAACTGAACACATACTGTCCGGGAAACTACATCTCTTAAACATTGCCTATAACCTAATATTTGTACCTCAGGGCTTCCAGCAAAGATGATGTGCATCAGCTCAATGTTCCAGACAGTCCATGAGTCATCAGCAATGATAGTGGCTTAGGACTGGGAAGAGTTAAACATGTATGTTTGTACATCTAGCAAACAAGGAAAGTATTATGGAAATACTTTGGAAATGGAAAAAACAAACAAACAAACAAACAACAACAACAAAAAACAACCTACCCCAAAATAAAAACAAATACAAACAAATAACAAAAAAAAGAGCTGTTCTCAGTTCTCAGAGTCAAGGCCACAGCTGATGGTCACACTGTAATAGTTTTGGCAAGTTGATCAAGCTCCTGGTTAAAAATCACCAAAGGGTTCTTGCCTATTTCTTGCTCTGCTAGATACTAGTTTCAAGTATTTTTTACAGAACTAAAACTGAGATAGAAGCTTTTCTGTTTCTCTGAAATTGGAAATCTGCTAAAAAACGTCATGCTTTTAGCAGCTTAAAAATCATATTAATAATTTTCCATTGATGAGTAGTACCCTCAGTAGTACTGAGGGTAGAACTACTGAGTAGTACCTGAGAAGTTGATGTTTGCAAAATATTAAATGAGTGCCAGGCCATGCTTATACAGATGCACTGTAAAGGTCTTCTGTTCCATTCAGAGTGGGATTGCGCTCTCTAAGTGACATTAACTATCTAAATGTCAAGTCCCTAGATGATTGCTCTGCAGGCAAAGGAAAGAGTGAGGCACAGCCAAATGTTAATTAATACCACTTACTTTAGACATCACTTTTTTAAGATGGAAGGTTTGCCATTGGAGCTACCTCTCCCTGTCCTTTGCCTTTCTGATACCTCACAAGGGGAAATCCCACAACTGCTTTAACCTAAACAACTACTTTTTGGACAGAAAGAAGGATTCTTTCCCTTACTTCTCTGTAATTACTCAGTCTTCTTTGGTTTATTAAAAGATATGTACATTAAAAAAAAAAAAGTTGCCTTGTGTTAATTTACTGTCAGTACTTCTTGCCTGGAAACACACTGCTTCACCCCAAGAGTGGATGTTTTTTCTACATTTTGCTAAAGGTGCAGACTTTTCAGGTTCTATGTACCACTCATGTATAAGTTTAACGGTATTTTAAATTAAATAGCCACAGGATGGCAGCAGAGGATAAGATTGAACAATAGGGTATGTTTCAGTATGTTTCTGAAGTGATGATCTGAGAGAACTATTTTGATATTAGTTTTTTTTTTTTTTTTTTTTTTCTTTCCTTTTAAGAATGGTGTTATATTCTTGTTTTATGCTTACAAACTATTTTAATTTGATGCTATCAAATTGATTTCTAATGTGGGCAGAAATAATTTTTGATATTTTAATGATATGTCTATCCTGAAGCCTTGGTATACATTTATATCCTTAATTTAAATCATCTAATACGTGATTATTTTTTTTTTCTTTATTGTGCTTTTTACTGTACCATGTGAGGCACAAAGACACAGCTTCAAGAGCTGTGCAAATAGATACTGGAGATGAGGCAAATAAGACTAAACCATAAATCTTATAAACTTATGTTTCTTAAATTATTGCAGACCATGTTTATCTTATCTCAATTTATCTTCTCTGGTGGGACCAAAGCTTCACATTTTTTTAGTCAAGGCGTGAACGTAGGATATTCACCCTGTCCAATGCTTTGAAAGACTGATGCTTCAACCCAGCTTTTCCTGGGGCAGCTTCCACAGAGGGCAGCAGGGTCAGGAGCTTTTCAGGAGTCTCTGAGCATGGAGCCCTATGTCTGAAAGCAGCCCTTCTTGAGCAGTCCCAAAAAATGGCTACACTCACACCAAGCCTGTAATTATTATAATCAAATCTCTCTTTCTAGGAACCATCCGTTTGTGGTATTTTACATAGCTTTATAGCACAGAGGTCTCAGAAAATCTGCTGTTGAGTTCAGACCTGTCACAGGGTACTCCTTCCATGCAGGTGCTTGTATGTTCGGCAGCTTCTTCCTGAAAACTACGGCTGCTTTGTCTGCATTTCACCCCCCAAAGGGATGATGTGCTTATTGCTAAGTGAAAATGCATTAAATGCGCCACTAGTATTTTTCCATGTTGGCAGTTACAGTAGTTGCCATGGGAATGTCACATCATGTGAATGGGTGAAGAAGCAGCTCACAGAACTGTATGGATTAGAGATATGGCCCACAGTATTAAAAACGTACAAACAGTACATAACCACACTGATGTCTATTCCTAAAGGTTTTAGGGGAATAAATTGATACTTCTCTAGGTCTGATTTATAAATGAGCATCTTAAATAAATAAAGCATTTAACTGTGATGAGTAATCCCAGTTCTTTAATAAAGGATGGAGTTATGCTAATTGAACAGCAAAGTTGTTTGTCAGTGCTGAGAGATCTGCATACTTCATTTATTACATTAATTCATTTTCTGCAGCATATAATTATGATCCCTTGCACAAGTGACAGAAGCACAGACAATTTCAGTGCAGGGCTATATATCTATTTTTCTATGATCAATAGAGTATAGCAGTTATATAATTTTTATTAGGAACGTGCTGAGAACAACTGAAGGAGAGTTCTATATCTAATAGTTCTCTATCTAATAATGATGGACTTGTAAATCTTGCATTTACTCATTAAACAGCTTGTGGACAGTCATGAATGTTTTAAATGGATGTGTATTTTTTTATTTTTCTTTTGTTGGAATTAAAAGTTACAGGAAAAAACACATTTTTAAGGAATATAATTATTGATGAAGGAATAAATATAAATTAAACTGTCTGCACTGTCTAGCCTTTTTATTTATTTTTCTTTCTTTCTCTAAAAAAATTGATTATTTCATACAGAAATTGTACCCTTATGTATGAATCACTGAAATTAGAACAGCTGGGTAAGACTTCCTACCTCTCTGGTGAAATGCCCTAATCACTGAATGTTCGCTTTCTTATATTCTGTAAATAAGCGCTGTCTTTTAACATTTTTCAAAGTTTAAAGTAAAATGGGATACTGTTCCCAATAAGACTGAACTTTTTTTTTACCATAATATCTGAACATGATATCTAGGCTTCTTTCTAGTAAGTCTTGATGCAAGACCACTATGAAAGAGGAAGGAATTAAACAAAGAACCTTTCCTTTTTGTCCATTAACTGATTGGTAAAAGGCGGCTCGTCACCTCCTTTACCCATGCATTTTGTTTTCACTTAAGCCAACCTATGAATTTGCAGATAGTGTTGTAATAATCAGGACCATGTACATAAATTAAATGAAAAATTAACCAGCCTTACCCTTCTAATATTTAGAATCAGTTGTTATTTCCTGATGAACATCAAAATTAAACTTTTACCAGATAACAATTTATTGGAATTTCTCAGCAGAACAATTCATTTCAGACCCCAAAAAATCCACTGACTGCTGAATGTAATCATGATTGCCATCGTTTTTTATAAAAAGTCTAAAATCTCCTTTAGATTTTAGTCAAATTGAAGTTGTATGTTCAGGTTAAAACATACTTTTTAAATAAACAAATGCATTTTCCTATGAACCAAATCACACATTGTGTCAAGACCAATCAGTTATTTCTTGGACGTGAACCACTTTTAAATGCCAGAGACAAAGGTGTACCATATTTGTACACATCCAATTTTTATAATAAGTATCTTCTACTATGGATTTGATCAAGAATGGTATGGCTAGTGCAGCCAGATGAGAATCTTTAGTGTGCATATAAAATACTTTCTGTGTGAAAACTTAGATGATTTTGATTTTAGAATCAGTTTAAGAACTTCCAATCCCAAGTTACAAAAGTACATTATATTCCTGGCGACCTTTCATAAAGTATGTCAAACTGTTTTTCAGCCCATATGTGTTATAAGCTGGCCTCTTCAGACTATTAGGAAAAATGTTCTTGCTGGCTTCTCTCCTCAGAGTACCAGCAAAGTAACTTTTAGGTACTGTTGGTGGGGGTAAAATGTTGAATTGTGGCAGTTTTTTTAATACAAACCAGCCAAATGTACTGTATTGCTGCACTACTTCTGTTCCTTTTCATGATTTGAAGATATTTTTGTAGCATTTTTTTTTATTATTATTATTTGTTGGTCTTTAAATGCTGCCAACACCTCCATCTTGAGTTTGACAGGCTTAAAGGTTAAAAAACAAATAATTCCAAACAACCAAGTCCAAACAATATCCCCAAACTAGTATCCAGGTGACTTATCAGAAGATATTTGAGCTACCAGAATTTGAAGGTTTCCTTTCTGAGTCATAACAGGAAAAAAAAATCTGTATCAAATGCAGGGATCCTGATTGTCTCTCTTAATTGAAGCAAAAATAGAGCTGTGTACTAAATTCGTCATCACCTAATCAATGAAATGTGCATCAATCCTGTCAAATTCACATAGGTGTAATGTCTGAGATTACTTTTGACTAAATGAAGTTTCTTATGAAGCTGCATGAACTAAGGAACAGAAATTTGGAGGTTACCATCATTTAGTCACTCAGCATGATTATCTTTATTTATTTATTTATTAACCATGAGTAAATCACTTATTTGCTTTGTGGTTTAGTTTAGGCAACAATAAAATGAATACACAACACTCAGTTGTAATGTATTATGAATATCATGTAGCACATGATGAAATAGTGTGAAGATTTACAATGATTCCAGAACTTTTATGGTACTTAATGATCCTTGGAATGCGTTAATGAGATGAGGCAGATCTTTTCTTATTCTGTAATGGAATAAGTAAAGAAACGTCAGTGTTTATCATGAAACATACTATAATTAAATACTAGGCAATAAAGAATCATATGATATTGCAATTTGTGCCATCAGCCTTCTGCAAGGTCATTTTACCTGTTTAATCTAAATAATTTGCAAAATGTTGTTGTGGGTAGTGTTCAACTGAAATAGGGTTTGCTGCCCTGCATGATACACTGGAGTGAAATAGATTCACAGACTTATTCTTTGGGGTTGCACCTTAACATGGGTAGGAACATCTGAGGAAACCTTCACAGACTAATAACTTCACAGAGCCTCCTACTTTCTTTGAAACAATGCAGTTACAATTAGAAATTCCTCCTTGATAGGATCAGATAAAATAATAATAATAATAATAATAATAATAATAATAATAATAATGAGAGAGAGACTTGGAGATTGCCCTTGCAGAATTAATTTTATGTATTATTTTCTGTATTATAATTCACGTTAATTAGATATAGCAGTGAAATGCCTCATGTTTACACTATTTCAAGTGCTATAAACAGTACATGAAAAACCTTGCCAAGCACATTATATTTAGGGAGACATTACATACAGACTAGAAATGCAATAAATGGCACCAATAAACATTTTGCACTATGCACAGATGTGCATGTCACTGTAAAAGTTGTATTACTAATTGCCTTTACACTTGGGTACTAATTCAATGAACTTTGTTTTAGAATAAGAGTTCTCAATTATATAGGCAAAATAACATTCATGCTTCAGTGAAACTGAAAGGCTGGGGAGAAAAATAAAGTATCCACAGGATCAACAACAAAAATTATTTTATATAGTCAAATTAAATTGATTTTACTGCAATATATTAAACAGTTTTCTAGTGGTTTATATCAGAAGGAATAGATAACCACAATTACAAGCAATGAGACCTTAGATACTTTTTTGTTTGTTTGTTTGTTTTGTTTTGTTTTTTCCTATTAGCATGTGGCACAGATGCCTTCAGGAGAGCCAGTTGTTCATAAACACTTTTTTTTTTTTTTTAATTACTGAAGAAGGAGGAAGCTTTTGAAATTTGCAGATAATGAGCAAGCTACATACTTTTTAGTGACCCTCTCTGGATACATTTTGGGTAAGACTAAAAAGTAAAGTGATTTTGAAATTTTAAGCATGTGTGCAGCTTCTGTTATGATATGATAATTCATAAAATTAGACGTGCTTAAATTCTCTAGTGACTTGGGCCTACATGTTGCGATCTTCTCTGGTGAACAGCTTAAGGCTACAGAAAACCATCAAAGAAGTTACAAAATGAGTAGAATTTCTATTACTTTGATCAGGGAATAATAGGAGAAACCAGAAAGAGAGTTGTAACGTTTATTTGAAGTAGTGGGAAGACAGCTATAGATAATGTGCATTACATATTTACCACTAATGTGTTTATTCTCAGATATATCTATTTGCATCTTCATTTTACTTGAGTTTGTGTTATTCACAGGAATTGCAGGAAATAAGATTTGTATGACACATTATCCCCTCTGATTTAGAAGTCATGTATTCTTTAAAATATTCCAGTTTCAAATTCTTTTTTTTTTTCTTTTTTTTTTTTTTTTTTTGTTTAAATTCTTAAATGTAACTCCATACTACAGAAACCACTTTGGCTATGTGTTTGAAACTTTAAAATAGACAAAGTCCTTGCTCTTATTTACCACATTTTGTTAGTTTTAAATATTGTTTAAATATGTAATATGAACATTTAAATATTGATTCAGAAAAATGAGAACAGGTAGTCAGGAGGGAAGGGGAGTGGATGGGACCTTTCAATAGTGGCCTTCTCTTGCAACCAGTCACTAAACTGCTTCCTCCCTTCCTGCATGCACAGACTGATCCAGCAGAAGGCTTGTTGGTTCTTCTGGAGGGCTGGTGCCAGCTGGACCAAGTGGCACATCTCTGCCCCCAGTGACACAACCCCAGTGGCACAGCTAAAACTGGTTTGGAAGGCTCTTGCCCAGCCACTCACATTTCTCTCCCCCTCAGTGGGACAGGAAAAGGAAGAGAGAAAATAAAAACAGGAGTGAACCCCCTTCTCCTCTTCCTCCTCTGACCTTGGCGTTCCCTCTGCTGTTTCTCACTCTTTTTACTTTTTTTTTTTTTTTTTTTTTTTTTTCCCCTCTTCCCTTCCCTGTCCAGCATTCAGCATTTTCTGCCTTTCGTTAAAGACATTTTTGTAGAGTTACCACCAGCTTTGATGATGGTAACTTAGCTTTTAATCTAAAAAAAAAAAAAAAAAAAAAAAAAAAAAAGTTAAAGTACTTCAAAAAATTATTGATTCATTTGCTGACTCAAAGTGTGTAGGATTAATCATGATATCCACTTCTCAAAACAGATTTGGTGTTTGGTATATTGTAGGTTATATATTACATGCAGATCACGTTCTCATGGTTTCTTAACAGTGACTCATACCAAAAGGATGCTTTTTCCCTTGTCTATGAGGCTTCATCTCACAATGTATTTGACTGCTATGATTTCTCTGACAATGCTTCCTATCTTTTCTCTCACTTCGTCAGTCATGAAACAATAAGGAATTTGGGAAGCATAGCTGCAGGTGTTGTAGGAAAGTCTGAATTATACCCATGACTGATATGGTTCTTTCAGAGAACTTAAATATATTCAGGGACATTACCCGAACATGATTTTTTGACATTCAAAGCATCAAGAATTACCAAATAAATTAGATTTATTAATATCTGGGCATGCTACCAGCTCTGCCATCGTTTACTACTCTGGTATATAATTGTGGTATAATACTTAGTCTGGGAATGTAATCTAATAAAAATGGTTAATAAGTGACTTGAGAGAGGTGGTGCAGATGCTTGTGATAGAAATGAACACCATGCAATTTTTGTCACTTATAAAAGGGAATCCTACAAGTGTTCGCATACACCTGTGAAAAGAATCATGCTGAAAATCGGAGGTTCGAGTGCAAAAATGAGTTGCCCATAAGTTGTTAACAAATTATTTACTTAGCATGGAGGCACAGTTATTTAATCCATACAGTACCTACTCTGTCTGCAGAGATTTTGAGCTGTTGGAACATTAACCTTGTAATTGTCCTGCTCATCCCCTTGGAGTTGCAAAAGAGCACAAAAGTCTCCTTTGATAAAGTAGTTTGGAAGATCTGACTTTGGGAATTGAGGAACAGCTGCTTAGTACTACTATAGAGAAAAGCTGTCTTGCCTTTATAAACATCAGACTGCAAGTAATAAACGAACATATAGATTAATAGGTGTCACAGGCATGAGATGAGTAGCTAATTATATTCCCCATGTATTATCATAATTAGTTAAGATTTATTACAAGAGTCAAGCCCTACTCTCCTCCACTGTGCAATAAAATATTTTTCAATGTCTAAAAGAGTGTTTGCCTAAGCTGGCTATGTTAAATACCCATAGTAGCAGGAGATGCTCCATTTGTTGCCTGTACAGCTTGATTGGTTTGTAGCCTTAGACTTTGGCCTTAGTGTTTAAAGTAAAACTAAGTAGAAAGACCTGAAAGTCATGCTGGCTTTTAAGAACATAAGAAAACTGTAACTGTCTGGATTTCATCTTGAAATCGTTTAGAGTAAGGAAATAGAAACTACTAGTAAACAGAGATAACAACAACAGCAACAATAACAACAAAGGAAAAACAAAAACAAGCAAGCAAGCAAAAAAAAAAAAAAAAAAAAAAAAAAAAAAAAA
>NC_048896.1:70658225-70682891 GCF_011077185.1 Oxyura jamaicensis | reverse complement strand
CAAAAAAAAAAAAAAAAAAAAAAAAAAAAAAAACAGCAAGCAGAAACAAAAGTGTGAAGCATCAGAAGGGGAAGATTATCTGGGACTTCCAAGGGGAACAGGTGGGAAAGTAAGTTTGACTGCAAGTAACAAAATAAGTCTATGTATTTGTCTTTTTAGAATTACACTTTCATGCCAACCAATAAGTTACCAAGTGAACAATTCTGCTCTGAGAGGGGATCCTTTTATTTTTCTAATCTGGTGTGTATTTGGAGGTTCCTGATTGCAGCTGCTCTGAAATCTTTTCCAGTTAATTGTCTCTGGAACAGGCAACTAAGGTTGGATTTCTTCCTTAGCAGACTGTCCATCTGTTAGTGACTTCTAAGGCAGAAATATCTTGCAAGTTTTTGTCTTCAGGTGGAAACAAAATATGTGTTTGTTTCATATATAAATACTGTATGCCTTATTTGTAATACATTATTATTTATTACTTCATTGTGTCATGCTTTTACAACTTCATTTGAGGTGCTTTTGATCTGCTACTGTAAAGTCTATTCTCTCTGAAGCTCTCCATGAAATCTCTTGGTTCTGAGCTCATGTCTGGGTAACAACAGCAAACAACTAATTTTTGGCAGTCTTGGATGATGCCTTGTCTGAACCACTCAACCACCGCCTACATAGATGGCCTAGTAGTCACGCTGACTAAATAGAGCATCAAGCTGTGGGTGTTGTCAGCATGGCTCAGAATAACTGTTGATATCTGAGTTTAGTTCAGGGAGCTTATTGTGTTTTAATCTTAAATTATTCATACACTTGATTTGTAGCAAGACTCAGAAATGTCTGCAGCTTATAATGCAGAAACAACAATCTCATCACCACCCCACTCCCCACACAAAACTCGTGACTTTTTTCTCTCCTAGGTTTTTGAGGGTCTGTTTGTATGAAATCAGAACTAGCCCAACATAAGTTTATTTTATTTTTTATTTTATTTTATTTATTTATTTATTTATTTTATTTTTTAAGGGAAGCATTTCTTTCTTTTTTTTCTTTTTTCCTTTCTTTCTTTCTTCCTTCCTTTTCTTTTTCCCTCTCTCTTTTTAAGGCAAAGGTGTGAAGAAATGTTCTCAAAACCTTGTCACAAGCTAAATATCATTTTGAGAAAAAAATGCTACTGAAAATTCAAGAGTAAGAGGATAAATATTTATCAGCTGTTTACTATTTACATGTTTATACAAAGGGATGTCCTGCTTGATGAACTGAAAGCAACATGGCTAAGAGTGAAGGAAATACACAGATGATGTATATGTAGTAGTATTTTTCAGTAAAAAGGGATTGCCTGCTTTGTTGTTCAAAAAGTTCAGAAACATTTATGTTAGGAAGATTGTTCCTATTGCAGGGGATCCCAGTCTTCATGCCAAAACTGGCCTCTTGGATTGCTTCTAATCCATGGACTGGTGTTCTCCATGTTTTTGACCAAATCCTCTGACAGGCACGTAGCATGTAGGGTGGACATTGCTAGAGCACTGATCTATTCAAGACAACACAGAGGTAGCCACTGCCTACCTTCCTGATCTCAACCATATGCATGTGGAGCATTGCCAGTCTGTACATATGCAGTTAATCCAGTGCCAAGTGTCTAATATAGATATCATGACTGCTTCTCTCCAAAGACTGTGTAAGAAGCCAGAATCTGGCAGACTGGATAGCATCTGGTTCAAATCATGCAAGCTGCCTTCAACGTCATTGCTGTATTGGTTGTAATGCCCAATTTACCTATAATAGACCTCCCATTCAGAGAGTGTTGTATGCCTCTGTAAGCACTGGGAATGTTTTAGTCATAACAGAGTTCAATATAAATGCATTAATTCACTCAGCAGCAGCTTGCATCCCAAAGTTGTTGAATATGTTTAAGTTCTTGTAGCTGCTCACCCACCACCATTCAGCATTTGTAGTTAGCTCTTGATTTAGCTCTGAGTTATTTTGTATCTGCCTTACTTGCACCAGACACTGAAATAACTAGGAGAATAATTCAATGTGTCATGTATGCAGTGAAGTCTTTTTCTCATTTTCCTGCTTGCCACTTTTTCTGAACTGGTGTTTTTTCCAATCTTTGTGATATTATTTGCCTGTAGCTTCTAAAAATAATGGCTTGTTTTATCTTTCTTAAGTTATTTAGTGTATTTTTATGTTTCAAATTCATGATGTTTTACTTGGTGGCATGTTGTACACTAAACCTGATGAACATAACAAGTAAGGTGAAGCTTCATATGCATATATTCTTCACTTCAGCTGATCCAGAAACATCCTTAACAACAGCTCATTTCCTAGAACAAACAGAGAAAAAACGTAGTTGAAAAGGTGTTTTTTTTGTTTGTTTGTTTGTTTGTTTTGTTTTTCTTTAAGCATTAAATATCAGGATAAAATGTTTCTCAGAAGAAAACTTCCAACCCAAAGTTCATCTGACTATTCCTTTCCATCCTCTCTCCTAGGCTTTGTTCCTCTCTCAGCCCTAACACTGAAATTAACCATACGCATCAAGCAAGCATTAACCATGGACCACCGCCAAAGATGCGATGACCCTCAGAGGACAAATAGTTTGTACAAAACCTGTCCCTTTAACAGTGCTTTTCAAAGTACATGGATGCTTAAACTCTCAACTTTCCTTTTCTCAGCCTCAGCCCTCAGCCAAATCCTAGGCCTTCATCTGAGCTTTATCTCAAGATTTTGTCCTTACTCAGCTGAAAAAGGGAAAAAACTTTCTGTAGACCTCTCCTTCCTTTGGCAGCCCCAAACAACCCCAGTCATAATATAGATCTGGGCTTTGCCTCTTTTTCATCTTTATCTCTAATCCTCACCCTAACACTTAGGCCTTTGGCTGAGCCTTAGCCAAGAGCCCCACCTTTGGTGTAGGTGACAAAGTTGTCAGAGGAGAAAATGTTATACGGCCCTCCACTTCATTTAGTATTCCCTGCCCAACTGCAGCTCTAGGTCTTGTGTCTCTCTGAACCCTAATCCTAAAACAAGACCCTCTGCTGAGCCCTAAGCTAAGGTCCCAAACACTTGCCCAGATGACAAAATTCTTAGGGGAGAAATGTTTTTACAACTCACCCATCCTTTTGGCATCCTCTTCCCAGCCCTGCATCAGCTGCAGCTCTAACCTTTCTGTCTCCTAACCCTATGATTCATCATACCTTATCCCTAACTTTAAGCTTCAGTTGACTTTTTACCAAACACCCTCAACCATGGCCCAGCTGAAAAATTTCTCAGGAGAGATGTGGTCCAGCATTTACCGGGACTCCTCCATTATTTTTTTTATTATTATTATTATTATATATATATATATATAATTTATTTATTTTATTATTTTGTATGGTGGTAAGTCCAGCCATGCCTGCTCTAACAATCACCACTGGGACACTGGCCATCTACTAGAGAAGTTGTAGAAGGACTTCAGGTAGCAACATACAGCCCATTTGAAGCACTGAGAATACAAACAACTTTTAATTAATGTAATCAAAAAATTGGTAATTGGGGAAGGCTGAGAAGGGACAAGAGGGGCTGGAAGAGTTGCAAAAGGATGTTGTAGGAGATAAAAATTTACAGTCTAAACTGAAACAAGCAACAGCTGAGGAGATAATATCTTTCACTATAATCTCTGTAAACCCTTCTTGTACTAATTGGACTTGGACTATGGGGACATATCATATCAAATGCACCCACATTTTATAAAGCTCTAGATTAGGTTTTCTGTTACTTTATTCAAGTTTTGTTTCCATCCCAAGGATAACTGAAGCAGAAAGGAGAGAAAGGAGAACTTTTTTTTTTTTTACTACTGCAGTTCCTGAATGATCAGGGAGAGATTTCAGTTGCTGCCCTTTTCAGACAGATAAAAGATGTCTATTACATAAAAGATGTCTAACTTCAGAAATTAACAATAGCTATTAATATTCAAGGGCAAGATGATGCTGGTGTCCATTTTCTATTCTTCTAATATCTCTTACAAAAAATATGGAATCCTGCAGGGACTGTCAAAAGCTCTTAGACATATCTAGTCACATGTAAGACAGAGATAAAAGGATTCTGTTTCCTAAATGTGGGTAAAACTTCTTTAGAAATGGTTCAAGTGTATATTAACCATAGATTAATTGGGATCCATAATGGATGGGAGTATTCCATGTTATCTCACAGCTTGTATAATTTCATGCTGAAAATTGAGAGTCTGCATGGAGACTTTTAACTTTCCTTTATGAAATGAATCAGCTGTTTCTTGCTAATGACATATATTTCTAATCACCAGGCCTGATCCTCAGACTTGTATATTTCCTTCTGTTGCCAGAGTAGCTATGTACATAACCCCTAAAAAATATTTCGAAAATTTAGTTAAGGGGGTCAAGTAGCTATTTTAATAAATATATATTAAAATGTAATTAGCAGAACATATGGAAAAAGAAAAAGAAAACAGATGATCCTAATTCACAATTTCCATTAATTGCAATAACTGCCTACGGAACAAGTTTTGTCTCAAATATAAGTGCACTATTTTTAGGGAAACCTTTTAATTTATTTATTTTTTAATTTCTTTCCCAGAAAACGTTTTGATGAGTATACCCTCACTGACTTATGCAATCATTTTGCTAATTATGATGAGAAATACTCATCTTAACTATCTCAGAGATTTTTCTTAACCTATTTTTGTCTTAAGCAATGAAAAATCAAATTAATATTTTCTGTCATAACTGAATTAGCTTCTGTCATTTTTATATTTATTTACTGGAATTAATATAAGCATCGAGGAAGCATCTTTAAGCATCTGATGGAAACCTGTTTGAAAAAATGTTGACTCATCATTGAAAGTACAGGTGTAGCATAAATCTTCACATGAATGATTTTTATCATTAAAATACTTAAACTACCTAAAATTTCTTTTCTTTTTTTTTTTTTTTTTTTTTGTACTACATTTTTTATTGAATCTCTTACTCCTTTTTTTTTTTTTAAAAAAAAAAAGATTTTAACAGAAACCTCAACTATCAACAAGTATGATTAATATCAATGGATTATATATGTGATTCAGCTTGATGTGATTAGGCTTGAGGTTTTACAACCACGAAGATCATGTCTCCAGTCCCATGATGCTTTAGGTAAGTCATCTAAGTGCCCCTATTATTCTCATCTACAGTAATGGAACTCCCAAAACACAAGATTTAGAAACACTACCAAATTCCTTGAAATGTTCTAAAGGCTGTAAGGAAGCCAGCGTTGCTGTTATATAGTAATTACTGAATACTGGTGCCACTCAGTTTTGCTAGCCTTGCAATTCCATCACTGTAAGGATTGATAGCCTGAAGGTCCCCAGATATCTAAGAGAACAGCCTCAGAGATTCACTTTTGCTGGTAGCCATCCCAAACTTGTGCTGTTCATTTGCTATTTAGAGTTGTTCTTAGCATGGTTCTTCACATTCTGCAGTCTAACTTACACTGCCTCGACCTACTTCTCATAGGGAGTTGGGGTATGTGTTTAAGAGATGAGTTATGTGAACAACAAATAAGTGTATATTTTTGATAGACATAATATGGATGAATATACTGTATTAGTAATATTCTGCCTTAACGTTATTACAGTAGATCAGCCATGGTAGAATAATCCTTTCTCTACAAAGTAATGAAATCTCTAAATAAAAAAAAATCAACAGGGAAAAAAAAACAACAACAACAACAACAAAAAAGAGAATTGTGATTTCTAACATAAAGATGCACCATAACTGGTATCTTATTCCATTTCCTTCATTACAATATACTTTCATAAAAATTATTTTATTTTGGTTAAAAATGGAACAGTTATTAACACATTCTGGTTGCTGCCTAGAGATGCATTATATTCTGCTTTACTATGCCCAGAGGACTTCAGCATTTGTAAAATTAGTCCCAGGTGTAGAAGTCCTCTTGGACAATGGTTGCAAATTGATAGCCTAATAACAGATCAAGTATATGAACTTTTCCTATCCTTAAGGAAAGGTTGGCCCTGAAGATATACTAAGGAGAATCTGGGAATGTGAGGATTCACTAATACCTAAATCACAATTACTTTTGATGCAAAAAAAAAAAAGTGCCAACAATTAGGTTTCTGCTGGTTTCTGAGAGTGGGGAGTTTGTGTGTGTTCCAGTGCCTTTGGGATGCAAGAAACAGAGAACCACACATAATAAGTAGGTCTTAAGTATACGTAGATGTCCATTTGGTTTTATGTCCAAATGCCTTCCTTTACACCAGAAAACAAGTGTTACCAGCCATTGATACATGATTTCTTTTACCTCACCAGTAGTTTAGTTAAGGATGTTGCAGAATACCTATCTGTTGTGATTTAACCCAGCAGGCAGCTAAACACCACACAGCCGTTCACTCACCCTCCCCCCTCCCTCTCTGGGATGGGGGACAGAAATGGGAAAAGGAAGCCTGTGAGTTGAGATAAAGACAGTTTAACACAGGAAAACAACAACAACAACAACAATAATAATGATAATAGTACTACTAATAATGATGTGTAAGAAACAAGTGATGCACAATGCCATTGCTCACCACCCGCTGACTGATGCCCAGCCTATCCCTGAGCTGCTGCCCCCCCCCGACTATCCACCCCTATATATTGTTCAGCATGATGTCAGATGGTATGGAATACCCCTTTGGCCAGTTTGGGTCAGCTGTCCTGGGTCTGTCCCCTCCCAGCTCTTGCTGCACCCCCAGCCTGCCCACTGGCAGGACAGAGCGAGGAGCTGAAAAGTCCTTGGCTTAGTGTAAGCACTGCTCTGCAGCAATTAAAACATCAGCATGTTATCAGCACTCTTCTCATCCTAATTCAAAACATAGCACCCTACCAGCTACTAGAAGGAAAATTAACTCTGTCCTAACTGAAACCAGGACACTATCAAATACATCCCCATTAGCATGGCATTTTTAAAAAGAGGGTGACTTGACCTGTTTTGCCTTGAATCTCAGAGATACTAAGATGCTAGGACATAGATATATCGCTCATCAGCAAATGAGAGGGGAAGGGATTGTCACAAAGGATGCCGACTGTTAAAGACATCTTCCAGTATCTTCCATTAGTGAGAACTGAGCATGCTTGGGAACACACCTCAACCATAATGATTCCATGTATTTTTGAAGAGAGATTGTTTTTAACATGATATTCCCGTTTTTGCTTAGTCAGTGAACTGAAAATCAGTTGTATTACAGTCAGAACAGACTTTATTTTAATCAAGTGAAAAGATAAGAAGTCTGATTTCACCATAGAAATGCTGTTTCAATAAGTACTTTAAAGAACTTTTAGATGTATTTGAAATTAGATTAAAATCATCCTAATTGTAAGTGAAAATAACCTCCATCCTTGCATTATATTTTTTCTTTAATTCAATTTATAAATTCTGAAAAAGCACCCTCTTGAAAACTGGTATTGCTCCCTTCTGGGAATTCACAGCTATTTAAATTTTCTTTCTTTCTAGCTTCCCACTAGTATGCTAATAGTAAATCTAAACCATCTGTCATGTAAACAGAGAAGTGAGTAATATGAGAAACTCTGACAGCATAGTCTCTTATTTAACCAATTTGCATGAGTTATTATTCATATAAATAAAAGTGTCCTTGAGTTATCTACAAATTTTGTGGTCATTACATTTTTCCCTCCCTAATCTTCTACAAAAAGCTTTATACTAATTACAGTAAAGAGACAAAACTACAGTAGAACAGTGTGTGTTATGAATAGCAGAATGATACTTACCATTTCAATAACATGAGTAAATAGGTTAGTCGCATGAATGGTGGGGAAACTAATTTCTCAGGATATGGAATTTACATATGTCTAACCCATAACTTCTGTTTATATATCTGTCTTCTGCATGGATCACTGGCCAATTGATGTGCAGCCATCAAGTCATGGACCTTCTGGGGTCATACAAAATCTGTCCACATTTAAGAGGACAACCTCACTGTTCACAAAATCACAGAATCACAGAATGTCTGAAGTTGGCAGGGCCCTCTGGTTGCAATCTGGTACAACACTCCTGCTCAAGCAGGAACACCCAGAGCAGGTTGCCCAGGACCATGTCCAGACAGCTTTTGAAGAGAAAACTTTTTTCTGAGGAAGAGAATTCACAATGTTTCTGGGCAACTTGTGCCAGTGGTCAGTCACCTGAACAGTAAAGAAGTGCTGCCTGATGTTTAGATGGACTCTGTTGTATTACACTTTGTGCTCACTGCCTCTTGTCCTGGCACTGGGCACCACTGAAAAGGGTCTGGCTCCATCTTCTTTGTACCTTCCCAAGCCTCCTCTTCTCCAGGCTGAATGGTCCTGGCTCTCTCAACCTTTCCTAGCAGTAGAGGTTCTCCAGTCCCTTCAGCATCTTGGTGACCTTTCATTAGTCTCTCACCAGAATGTCCAAGTGTCTCTTGTACTGGGAGGCCCAGAACTGGACAGCATACTCTAGATGCAATCTCACCAGTGCTGAGCAGAGTGGAAGGATCACTGCTGTTGACCTGCTGGTGATACTTTGCCTAATGTAGCCAAGAATACCACTAGCCTTCTTAGCAAGGGCTCTGCTACTTATAGAAGAGTAAACTAAATATATGTATACTGCAGTAAGACTAAATTAATGGCAAACAAGATTTATTTTCAGCCTTGAAATTAATTTCAATAAAAACAAAAACATACTTTCTGAACAGATTTAGGTCATCTGGGTCTGTGTCATATTTCCTCTGTAGATATAAGAAGAAACCTTTGCAACATCATAACCTATGATCTCTAATAGTGACGTTAAGATGGGTCAGATTTTTCTATAATGAAGATTGATTTAAAAAGAGATTTGCCAGTGCAAATATAAAAGATGCAATACAGTGTATTTTTTTTTAATTTATTTTTTTTAATTTTTTATTTTTTAATTAACCAATAGTGTCTGGCTTTCTACAGAGATCTCCTGTTGTCGGTTTTTAAACTGACAGCTAAAATCACATCACATTTGTAAAATATGGACTATGCATTATATGGTGTTAGTCTTAGTCTCTTTTCAGTTGCCAGAGTGAAATAGAGTGGGCTAGAATACTTTGAATGGAAATGAGAATTAGGTAATCCTTGGGAGAGAGAGGAAAAAATAAAAAATAATAATAAAAAAAAAGCTGAACATATTTACAGTAATACTGGAGATGAGAAAACATCATTTTGCATGAGACTAATGGCTTCATTAAGTCTACTGTACTTGAAGTTAACTTATTTACATAATGCATAATGCTATTTCTTAAAATGAGAAAGAAGATAAGAATTAGGGAGTCCAGTGAATAGCTTTTCTATTCACAGTGTTTCTACTCACATTTTACTTCCACCCCTTGCATCATCAGTTATATACACTTCTGTCTCTCAGACATTCCTTCTTCTCATACCCCGTAATAGACTGGTAGTTAATATTCCTAGCCTTCTCAGCCCTGTAGTAGATTGGTAGTTAATATTCCTGGCCTTCTTTTGCTACTCAATAGCCCTGCAAATGGGTTCTCTACAGACTCATGTAAATTTAAACAAATGCTGCAAATTTCAGGTCTCCAAGAAAGTTTCTGATTATAACTGTTTGTTAATTGAACTTAACAGGAAAAGCATCTCAACTGTATTGCCCTACAAAGGAAATGCTGTAGGACAGAGTTTACATGTGCCAGGTAGTGACATGGGTACGTGTCACTACCGGTGAGAGAACCTCTTAATGAGGATGCTGTGTAGCAATGACCCAGTGCAGTCCTGTGATAACTGGGTGGGATATGGAGCAGCTGCAAGGGCAGCTACTCTCAAGGCAAAAAAACACAGTAAAATACAACATTTCTCTTATAGCCAAGGGCTTACTTATAAATCAGATAATCACTACTATTATACTGTATAATTTTCATTTTAAAAAAAAACTTGGAAATGCCCACTTCTATGGGTTTTTTTTTTTTTTTTTTTTTTTTTTTTTTTTCTGTTTTAACCATGATGGAGGAATGTGATTTGCAATCACATTTTTAATACTGTTTAGAACAAACATTATGAAGCAGTTTGATTTCTTGTTTTCTGAATGCATTTTCAACTTGTTTCTTTCTGACAAACACACAGTGATCAGAATACAAGATATTTTCAAATACCTGGAGGAGTGGATGAAGATGTTAGAAGTTTGATTCCCCTCCTGCACCAATTCTATATTATTCATCTCTTTTAACAGTGGGGTCAGTAAATATTTCTTCACTCTCTTTCTCCGCTTTTAGATAATCAACATTTCAGACCTTTTGCTAAAATTGCTTTGCATATATATGTATATATCTGTTAAACAGTAAAAAATAATTGTTGAAAATCACAGGATCCAAAGGATTTGGAATCTGTGAAAAAAAATTGTGAAAATGTTAAGTGACAGTATGGAGTTTGCTTGTGCTGTAATTTTCTGCTTCCTAATTTCCATTCTTAAATGTTTTCTAAATTTTCCATTAAACTTCCCAAATAACTTACAGTTTGTGTCTTCCTGCTGGTGAGAACAGAAATAACGCACTGCTCCACAGCTAAGTGCATTTACTTGCATATAAATCTATTTCTATTTAATCCATTCATAAAAACTCACACAGGCTTTCTGGCCCTCCTTGGCCAACTCATAAATGCTGATATCTATAAACATGTTTCTCAGAGCAAAATGCAAAGTGCTAATCTCAGTGTTAGAGCTGAAACTCTAGTAGGCACGTTCAGTAGTCTGCTGAATTGTGCTGCTATGTTTGATTTTTTTTTTTTCAATGCAGTACAAGAATGAGACATCTCGCAGGGTGTGTATCTGAGATTTAAATAAGATTCCAACACAGTCAGAATGCCTTGTCTAATATTGAATACTTCTAGCTGAAATCAATAGCTGCATAATTGTCTACCACCCATTAGTCTTTCTGACGAAGACAGACAGTACCCTGTCCCACCCCCGCAGCATGTATTCCCATTATTCCATTCATAAAATGTCCAAAGAACAAAAGAATTCATTAGAAAAAAAAAAAAAAAAAAAAAGAAAAGGAGAAAGTCATAGGAATATGCACAGCTGTGCCATGCTAGGAGGCTGAATTTCTAAGTATCTGCATAAAATGTTCAAAGAAGAAAATAATTCTGAAAAATGTGAGTAGCATAGAGCCTTTCTGTTATTTCTGGCAGTCATGGAGCAGCTGCTAGAGATTACCCCTAGATTACATTGTCATTGAAATTGTTACCAAATCATACACATTTTTCCTTAGTAACCCTGTAAACTCATGTACTATGTAGGTTAATGATTTCAATTAATTTCATATGTTATTCTTTAAAGTGCCATAGTGCACCTTTGATTGGTCTCTAGAGATCCATCTCTATGTTCAGTATCTTGTCAACCAGAACAGAATTTTCTACCCATGTCTGCACATTCATATCCACTGCCCAGTAAGTGTAAACGTTTATAACATTCCAGTGATATATTTTTAAGAATTTTGTCAGTCATACATTCTGCCCTGTTCTCTGGTCAGATCAGTTATTAAAGGCAATTCAGTGATTTCAGTCCAATTCTGCCTTGATAAATTTCAATACCCTGGGATGACTAGCACCCAGAGGTGCAGAGTGAGATGCTCCTCAAAAGCAACTTGTTTCAATTTTGCATCAAAATGACATAAAACTCAGGGAGATTGTTCTCAGTCAACAGGATTAGAAAACTGTAGCATTTTAAAATAAATCAAAATTTTGGAAGCCAAAACACAATTTGAAGTCCTTACCAGAAATCATACTTATTTTTATTTTTATTTTTATTTTTATTTTATTTTTTGTTATACAGGCACAATCATAACCTGGGCCAGTGGCTCTGGTATGTTTCTTAGTCTCTTCTTTATGAGTCTTCTATGTATTTATTATATACAAGCTGCAATGAATGTTCTGGGCCTGTTCTGTTGTACATTCCAAAGTTCAACAGGATAATGCTTAGGGGTTTTCCATTCTGCACAGAGGTAAGTAAGGCTCCCCTCTGTAACAGAAAGGGAGTGTTTGTCTTCCTTTGCCTTGTGGCCATTTAAGAATCTTTCAGCAGCACAGTCAGGGCAGTTACCCATTAAAAAGTTGTCAGATACAATAATTGAAACTGTTCTTTTAAACCCACTGAGAAGAGGTTTAGCTCTAATACAAGTATAGACTAAGACTCATGTCATCTGTCTCTGTCTATACAACATATGACACCAGAAAAAGAAGCTAATTGTAATCTTCCTACCCATTCGTTCAAAATAGTTTCTGGCTTGCTTAATTCTTTAGGGGTTATCTTGATGGCAGGTTGTATGAACCTTAAACTGTGGTTTCTTTTGTGTCATGCTGCTTCCCCACTGATCGAAACACTTACCTCACGTCTGTCTGCTGGCGCCATCAAATGCCTCTTGCAAATGAAACAATTGCCCAGGAGCGGTGAATTTTCAGACCTGTGAAGAAGCAGTAGGAGTTTGATGTGGCATCCAATGGGAATGCAATAGGAAAAGAAAATTAGTCCTTCAGAGAGAGCTTGGCAGTTCCTAGAATAGAACAAGAGCAACATTAGCTGCTACCCTGTCAGACATAGCAGCTTTGCAGAGAGCAGACTGTCTAGGAGAGTTTTTCTGTAGGCTCAGCAGGGAACCCCTAAACCAAATAAAAACTTTATGGAGACATCAAGAGGTGCTTATGCACACCAAGAATTGGTGCATTCCTTCTGCTTGCTAAATGTTAAGGACTGCATCAGCAAGTGTGAAGTAGTGTCCCTGATGCTTCCGAAATAACTGTGCAATCTCAGACACCACAAAATTTAAAAGTTAAAAACAGTGACTATGCTCTAACAGTATGACAAATATGGATGTGTTCTATATTGGTACCCTTTCTGGAGGCAAAACAAAGTCCTAAAACATTTGATTTCTTCTCCATCTTCTCCCAAGCAGGAGTCACTGTAATTTAATCTTGCTTGGGGCACTGACTTAGCTGTGTCCTTCCGTAGATGTTAGCTATCAATAAAAATACTTTCTCCAGAGCTACTACACTACTTTTCTGCCATGGCAATGTTTTTCTATGTCTTCTCAAGCTCTGTTGATTTCTAGTGATGTCTTTCTCTGGCAGGGTTTTATGGCAGGGTTCTGAGGAATGGGACTGGGGTTTCTGACAGATCTAAGTTTCATACCTAAAGAGTCTGGAGACTGTGCTGAGGGCATCAGGGCTGTGCGAAAATGGGTGAGCAGCATGCCTTCTGCCTTCACATGCTGGTGAAGAAACTGAAACTACAAGAAGCCTCAGTAATAACAAAAAAAAAAAAAAACAGAAATACAAGGAAACTGGACTGAGAAAGGCATTCACCGCACATCTCATGCTCAGTATTGCTCAGTGGTTAGGAAAAAGAACAGGACTGTTGAAAAAGGTCTAGGCTGCATACCAGCTATTCAATTCTGTCTCTGTATGCCATAGGTTATTAAATCCCTTTCTTTGAATAATGGTAATGAGTTGCTGACAAGCACATGAATAAGTGTAGGTACTATTACAGATATCTGCAGACATAGTAAAACTAGGTCTGGCAATCAGAAGAAAAACCTGCAGTGGAGATTTTATTTTTTTCTCTAATTTAGGTTACAGAAAGCAAGAGCATGTTACTAAAGCAGCTTGATACACATTATTTTCAGAATAGAGCATACATAACAGGGAATAGAGGAGTTAATGCAGTTGCGGATAAGGGACTTTACTGTCTATGTCTCAAGAAGGTCTGTCAGTGCATTTGAAGAAGACACAAGCAATTCTCCCTGTCTTTTTCTGTCAACAGGACCTGAAGAGACACATGAACCATAACCTCTGCACCACCCCACCCCAAATCTTTTTATCTACATTAATACAGGCAAATACTACATGTTGCTGTGGCTATCCAAGGCCCAGAAGATCACTGGTTTGGCCCTAAAACAGTGAGATAGTAGCTTGCAGAGGGAAACAAAAAACAAGGTTTAGTTTGAAACAAGCACTAAATTTGCCCTGCTGCTCCTGCTTCTAGCTTGGCGGGTCAGGGCTTTCCATTTCAATGTGTAGGGGTGTGTTGACATGTGACATGTTACACGCATTAAAAACACAAGTAAAATGCTTCCAATTAAATAGCAACTATGTAGGAAGTGGCTACATAAATAATGCAGTATAATTATTTTATAAACATAAAAATTGAATTTAAAAACTTCAGTTGCAGTCCTGTCTACATTATTGTATCCAGATACAAATAGAGCCATAATATTCAGGTACACTGCCAATGTTTACAAACACACACACAAACATACAAATAAAATAAAGTAAATAAAAAGAATTTTTGTTTGCTTGTTTTCATCTTGATGATGATGAATGTAAATGCATCTTCAAATATGAGTTCTGCAGTTCATGCTAAAAATCAAGAGATCTGAAGTTTGGGCAAAGTCATGTATTGTACAATAACATACAAAGAATAAGCCAGAACAGCAAAATGCAATGAACTAGTGAAATAATATTAATAAAATAAAAAGGCTTAGGATCAACCACCAAGAAGTTTGCAGGTGATACAGAGCTAGGTGGGACTGCTTGAGGGTACAAGGGCTTTGCAGAGGGATCCAACTGCATGACATTCAGCAAGGCTAAACGTTGTGTGTTGCAACTGGATCACACAAACCCCATGCAACATTATAGGCTTGAGCAAGAGTGGCTGGAATGTTGCCTGGCAGAAAAGGACCCGCAGGTGTGGGTTGACAGCCAGCTGAGCATGAACCAGCAGTGTGCCCAGGTGGACAAGAAGGCCAATAGCATCCTGGATTATACCAGAAATAATGTGGCCAGCAGGACTAGGGAAGAGATTGTCCCCTTGGACATGGCACTGGTAAGACTGCATCTTGAATATGTTGTTCAGTTTTGGGACCTACAAGAAGGATATTGAGTTGCTGGAGTATGTTTAGGGAAGAGCAATGAAGCTGGTGAATGGACTGGAAAATAAGTGTTATGGATGAGGGAACTGGGGTTTTTTAGTCTGGAGAAGAGGAGGCTGAGGGGAGACCTCATTGTTCTCTATAACAACCTGAAAGGAGATGGCAGCAAGGTGGGTGTCAGTTTCTTTTCTCAGGTGACAAGTGACAGATGTGAGGCAATGGTCTCAAGTTGTGCAAGAAGAGGTTTAGACTGGATATCAGGAAGAATTTCTTCATGGAAAGGGTGGTCAAGCATTGGAACAGGCTGCCCAGGGCAGTAGTGGAATCTCTTACCCTGGAGGTATTTAAGAGACATGGATTTGGTACTTAAAGAACATGGCTTAGTGATGCTTCTCAGTAGGTTAGGTTGATAGTTGGGGCTTGGTGATCTCAAATGTATTTTCTAACAGAGGTGAGTCTGTGATTCTATGAACATCATTAAAAATTAATGCAGAAGAATATAGGAATGGCAGAGTAATATGTCTTGGTTTATTATGCTGTCAGAGAGAAATCAATCTGACAGAGTGCAGCTAAAATATTCCCTAAAGTATCAAAACAATATATGGTCAAAAGGGCATTAGGGAAAGTAGGGGGGTGAGGATGGGGACACATAAATAGGCCTTCACAATGACAGAACAGCTCTCTACTGTGTCATTTTTTGTAGTGGATGGATCAGAAACTCTCCTTCCCTGAAGGAGAATGAATCTGTCACAGCATGTGAAACTCCTTTTCTAGCAGGAACAAAACAGATAGCTTTCTTCATGGCTAAGCCCTTTCTTAGAAGTAGATAAAAAGAAACATTTTTTTTTGCTAAGAATAGTTTTGTCTAAAAAATTTCATCCTAATTCTAAACACTAAAAATAATATCTGTATGTCTTCTCTAATTTAATGTATGCTATATTTTCAAATAAGATTATTTTTTGTCTTGGACATTATAGGATTCATACAAATCTCCAACACAAATATAAGGATTTATTCTTCTCTTTTGTATAATCTGAATTTATGTTTTTGTATGTATTTTGTTGAAGCTATGGTTTTCTAAAATAGAACTTATTTATGCATGACTCTTCTATTAGGGAAGTAACTCAGTGATGCATTGGAGTGCAAGCTGTCCACAAGATATGCTTTATTAATAATTACTGCAAGTGACAGAAAATTTTAAATGATGTGCAAATTTCAACATTCTTCACTCAGAGGATATTTCAGATTTTCAAGAATAAAACTTGACATGTATCTAGAGGACACTTTATAAGGTTCCTGTGTGAAAGTATTGTTCATATGTCTAAAGATACAAGTCATGTTTGCAGCCAGCAAATTTTTTATGATTTTTTGTTTCTGGCTATTTGGTGGAGGGAACCCATCTTTTCCCGTGGGTCTTGTAATAGATGTCAAATTAAACTTAGAAATGTACACTAAGTAAAAGAAAAAAAAAAAAAGTGCTAGCAAAGCATAGAAATATACAGTAATAATAGCTTTGGCACATTACCACATGAAATGCTTTTACATGTTGCATAATGACAAATATATATATATATATATTTCGGGGGAGGGGAGAGGGAGGGAATATTCATTAAATATTCTAACTTATCTTCCTATAAAACGCTTGAGAGTGCAGTATCTCTCTTAATGTATGCATATGTTTATGTAAGGTTTATATAGCTATATTACTCCATGAAATCAGATACTTTGTCTTCAGACATTTTGATTTAATTACTCATCTTTTAGCAGAACTCAGAAAAAAAAAAAAAAAAAAAAAAAAACAAGCAAACAAACACAGACTTAACACTGAAGTCAAGGAGATAGGGAATACTTGTGAGTATCATAAAATTCAGTCAAGCCCAAACTCCAATGGATTATGAATTCAGTAATCTCTGTAATTATAATTAAATATAATTGTTAAAGAAAACGTGTACAAGGTTCTTTTAACTTTGGTTTTGATGGCTTTTTAGAACATTCTTTTGATATATTGTTAGCTCTAATTGTATTTTTGAGGAAAAAAGTGATAATCAGATAATAGAAAAAGGCTTACGCTTCAACTGTTGAGACTAATGAAACAACTGTTTAGTTACTGTATAAGATGGCACAACACATGAAAAATTGGGTTGAAAATTAGAAGTACATCTGAAAGATAATCAGAAGTGTTTTATTTGCTCAATAATTATTTCAAAGAAGTTATAGAAATAGAAGCAATTAATTTTATATGTTTGGCCCTTGGATGGTCTTTGTGCTGTTTCCAGCTTTTTTCAAAATTATGATATATGATGTTCACATTTACTTTTAGTTTTCCATAATCAATTTCTAGTGTTTTGTGCACTGGCAAAACAGCATGAGTCTGGCCAGTTTGGCTTCACTCTGTAATCTCAGCTCAGACCAGATGGTGAGCCTCAGCTGCTGTGTGAAACAGGTAAAAAACAAAATAAAACATAACAAAACACAACTTATGAGCACATAAAACATTGTTGGCAGTTTTATCAAAAATACATTCCAGACAACTGCAGTTTTTTTTTTTTTTAATTATTTAAATATTTATGAAACTGCATATCCTTTGGGGGTAGATGCATTTGCTTTATGAATGATCAATGCTTTTATCCTTTCATTCTTCTGTGGATTTGTCTTCTCTTTCTAATATAATCTGTGCAACATTAAATGGACAGGTGTACTTTACTAAATACATCTTCCTGTAAATTGGAGGGTTAAAAGAGAAGTTGCAGGGAGGACTAGGCTTTAATTTTGTAAATAAATTAACAGATAAAATGTCCACGTGTATTATACTTTGTTACTATATGGTGCGCACAGACATACAGGACTGGGAGCAATACATGGCATAAAATGATAAAGAGCTGCCCAGAGCAACAGATACAGATTTAAGAGGTTTCTAGATGGAACAGTGGTGTTAGGTGAATTACATTTTTTTCCTTTGGTGTTTGTCTGTGTTATTTGAAGGAAAGGAGATTTTTATTTTATTTTATTATTTTATTTTCAGTTGGTGTTATTGACAGTTAGTTGCTATTTTTTTATGAAGTGAAAGGAAATTTTTTTCCTTGGTGAAGTGGAAAGGAAATTTAATTCTTAATTACTCTGATACTTGCTGACTGGAGGAAGGAGGTATGACTAATTATAAAAGAGTATGATACATGCAGTGGGTGCATGGAGCTGAAATTGGATGTTTTCAACCCTCCTATGTCCAGCTGTGGACATTGCCTCTACACCTATGTTATTTGCCCTCCTGTGCATACTTGCTTTTGTTCCCTTTACCCTTCCTTCATCTCCTTCCACAAAACTCCAAAACCTAGAAGGCAAATAAAAACTCCCAAAATTGAGTGTAACATAGGCAAATAAAAACTCCCAAAATGGAGTGTAACATACAACTTTTGTAATCTGTAAATACACCTTGACTTACAAAAGCTTTTAGCTAGTTCATTTAATGCGATCCTCTAGTGAGAATTTGCATCCTGTTTGGAAGCTCAGCATGAGAAAAGTGTGAATATGCATTTGCAGTTCCAAAGCAGAAGTTTTCTCCAGAAGCTGTAGTGAAAACAAATGAAGAAAAAACAAGCAGAAAGCTCAGGGTTAACACTGCTGCTAACAGGAGATGGAAGCTGTTAGTTTCGATATTCTCTTTAACAGAGAAGGTGAAATCTCTTTAGCAAAACTATTACAAAATAAATCACTGAAGTTAGGAAATAGCATGATTCTGTTTTTCTGTCCAACCTCTGTCAGATTCTTTGCTGGCAGCCTTCAAAGGTAACTGGAAAAAGTAAGAATGCTGTTGGTGGAAACAATTTTTCATTAAATTTGTAACTGTAGTGGAGTAAATGCATCTGCTTTTTGGGGGGACTGAAATGACACTGTGCAGTTCAAAAGTCAAAAATGTTGAGTCAGGTCAAAAAAATAAAATAAAAATCTTGGTCTTCATTCATGAAGAGGCTGCTAACCAGTAACAGCTGAATCAATCTTTCATTTGTGGGTATTGATAAATTAGTAGGTGGTGTTATATTCCTTGCTGAATGTAAATTCTAAATAATACTAACAAACACATCAAATAATTCTTACTAAAAATGTGAGAATGTCAGTAGATATTTGGATAGGTCCTTCATTAGCTTCCTAATGGTTTTCATTTCAACAACTGTAATGGTAATTTAACAAAATGATACTTAAAACAACTTGAGTAATAAAACAAACAAACAAACAAACAAACAAACAGAAAACAAATTACCATTCTACAACTGGCAGGGTGTGTGACTCTGTTAATCAGATAGTGTCAAACTGGCTAAAGCTCATAAAGGTGGTTGTGCTTTGACCAATGTGTATGCAAAAGCTAGAAGTGTATCCGTCTGTCTAGGCAACCACATGCCATAAGAACCATCAACCTTACAAATCACAACTCTTGCACAGAACTATCCACTGTTTACATAACTGTGACTTCTACATACCATAATATAAATTTAGCCATGACTATACATGCTGGTTGTTATTGAAGCTATTCTCAATGGCTGTTTGTAAGTGGGGTAAAATTACCTTGCTCTGCTGTAATCATTGCTGCAGTTGTGTAGAGCTTTTTTGACAGCGCTGGGGAAAAAAAAAAAAAAAAAAAAATCAGCTACTGCCATTTAATGTGAGTGTAACGAAACAGAGAGAACAGACCAAATCTAGAATGAACTAACATACTCCCAGAAAATCTACTTCTGGTACAGAGAGATCTGAAAGCCAATGTAGCATTTAGGAACTAAATAAAATATTTATAGTATCTTGTTCTTTATTTATCAGTGCCATCAACAACAAAACACTACTTCATTTTACAGAGGCTCCATTTATATAGTACTGCATAAAAGAAGAGAGTGAAAGTAAATGGACAGAGAAATAACCTTACTTTTTAAAATGTAATTCAAATTAAAAAGCAGACTATTACAGCCTTGAAAATAATAAAACAAAACAAAACAAAATGAAGCCCGACCCAAAACCAAATACGAACACAATTCTTAAACTCCAAATATCTTTAAATGCTATATGTATAAATATGCATATGCGAAGTCTGTCATGCTCTCAGCTGTTAGGCTTAATTCTGTGTCTGGTGCTCTTCATTTGATCCCTTCTGATTGCTTGTGTCAAACTGCTGACTTCAGTTATGATAAAATTATTTTTGTACAAATGCTTTATTTAAAACAAGAAAATACTTAGCGTTCCTATCAGATCACAGTGGCATCCTGCTGCTCCATCTGCAATTGCACATATTTAATCCCTGTGGCTGCAATAATTAACTCATCTAAAAGCATGAAGAGAAGCAAAAATTGTCTTTTTTCTTTTTTTCCCCATTGTGACAGACTCAGGCAATACTATGTGTTCAGAGATTTGTGCATGTGAGTGATTTTATACATTTTAAACATTTCCATTTCAGTTGATTCATTTGAGCCAACTACATACAAAATTATGGAAAATGAGAAGGATTTTTTTTTATTATTATTTTATTTATTTATTTATTTATTTAGCGTACTACTTATTTCTTTGGCATTTTGGCTTGTCAAAGTCCTTGTCCAACCAAGTGGTCCCAGCACTTCGCTCTGTCTCAGTGATCTGTTCATTTGCCCATAGGTTTTTGCTGGCTAACTGTAAACCAAATGGTGAGATTCACAATGAGTTGAAAAAGTGAAATCCACGTGCTCAGTCCCTTCATCACTCTTATGGTGCTTGCTTTAACTATGAAAGAAGGCACCAAGAAGAAATAATGTTCTGAAAGTGACATCATAAAGCTGAAATGTAGATATGACATAAGGCTCACATCAGTACTGGGTGGTCAAAGCAGAGCAGAAAAGGAACCTCAAGCTCATGGCATGTATTTGCGTGGTGCGATTCTCCCAGGATTCACTCATAAGTGTGGTGTTAGAAGGTGATGAAAAACATGCTGTAGTAAATAGCTTTCTCTTTCATTAGAGGGTACACTAGATCAGCTATCAAACATTCATCCTATGGTGGATATAAATATATTTATAGGACCAAGGGGTCCGATAAATATATTCCATGCTTGAACACTGTAATATAGCACTCCTGAAGTCAAGGAGAGAAATACATATGTATATATATTTGTGGATATATTTAAAACCCACCTGGATGCCATCCTGTGCAATGTGCTCTAAGTGATCCTGCTCAACAGGGGGGTTGGACTGGATGATATTCAATGGTTGCTTCCAACCTTGTCCATTCTGTGATTTATTCAGTGATTCTCATATTTCAAAGCCATTTGCAATATTTTAAATGTTTGTGTATATCTTTTTTTTTTTTTTCTTTTTTTTTTTTTCTTGCTCAACAACATCCATCTCAGTGGAATATTATTGAACATTAGAAGTACAAGTACATTAGTGGATAAGAACATTTTCTGGGGGACTCCTCCCATAACAAAGAATTGAACAAAAAACAAACAAACAAACAAAAAAAGCCATTTTGTAAAATAGCTTATTTGAAAAAGACCTGAAATCTTGACAGAGGTAAAACTTTACTCAGTTCCCTGAGCTGCCTTTGCACAGTCAGTGTCTTTTAAATACTGTTATATAAGTGAGCTCTCATACTATTTTAGTAGTTGAGGCTTTTGAAGCAAGCTTTTTTGACAGTGCAAGAAACATTAAAAAACACAGCTCTTAGGGAGTTTTTGCCAGTGGGATATGTGTGTTCAGTGGTCCTTTTTTAATTTATGACCCACTGTCTTTCACCAATGTTATTAGTCCCAGAGAGGAAACCTAAGTTATGCATATTCTACAGTGAATAACAAGGATTTTCTTATTTTGTAAATTATATGCTCATCCAGCCTTTTCTGAGGTAGGAGAAAAGCTGCTGAAGAGAACTGAAAGGGACTTTTTCTACATCTGTGAAGGAGAGAAAGAAAAAGTCTCAAAATAAAATGAGAGGAAGGCAAAGGCTTGCATTATCCTTTTTGTTTGTTTGTTTGTTTTATTTTAAGGGCTGGAAATAGCTTGTTCTTCTCCTTCTAGCATAAGAAGAGATGTGAGGAAGGGGTCTGCCTTTTGAGAACAATAGTGATACAGTTTAAACTTAGCAACTCTCTAGGTAATACTGCAAATTCTGCTTTGACAATTATTGATGAAGGGAAGTGTCCCAAAGCAAGGTATATTAATATTTTAGTAGGAGGTATAATTTCCTCTAAGTCAGTATTGCTAGAGGGCATTTCGATAACAGTGTTTCAAAATGTAAAGATAGCATCCTGGTCCCTTGTAGCTGTTGAGCTACAATCCAGCGGTACTTCTACAAAGATGTATAAAAATGGGTGAATATACTTTTTTTCTTCATTCTTCCTTAATGTAAAATGAACTGAATATCTGTTCCTGAAGTCCTTTAAACTCTTTCAAACAGTTTTGAATATAATCTGTGAACAGACGTTGCATAACTACACTTTATTAATGGTAATATTGGGTTTATATCATTATGCTAATGGGCAGCAATTCATATGAATTGGGAATTTTATTAAGATTTAAGTAAACAAAGGTCTAGAGTGCAAAGAAAATGCCATGGGGGGAAAAAGAGTCTGCACAAATGGATATTATATATGTCCTACAAGTCTTCTTTCTCAAAACCTTTCAGCAGATATCTCCTTCTGTAACTCCTGCACTCTGAACTTCTTTATCTGATGAGCAGTTCTGCTGCTGAGCACTTTGTCAGTCTGGGCTGGGATAATAAGCATTACCTTTACATTTATCCTCTCTTGTGAAAATTGATTTGAATTTTCTCTGTATGTCGGGGGGAAAAAGTCACAGCTTGGATTTGCCATTGCAAAAGCAACCTGTGTTTTTTTTATTTTTATTTTTATTTTTTTTTATTCCTGTGTACAAACCAGCAACTGACTATACTGTAACCATGGAGACCTGCAGTAGATTCAGGAGGTGGTTTTAACTCTTGCTTCAGACCAGAAGATGCTAGAAGCCCTGCATCATGGAGGTGACAGAGTCAGCCTCAGGGGAGGGTCACTGGAGATGCAGTACAGTGGAGACCTCCAGAATCACTAGGGTTTACGGGCTTCTCAGAGAAGACTTACACTAGACCAACCTCACAGTATTTCAGGCAAAAAAAAGGAAATCCTATAGAGTTTGAAAGATAAAAAATCTCTTATGTTGTTATTTGATTTTCAAAAATACTTAGAATCATACCTATGATCTGAAAATCTAAGATATTTTAGCTTCCCTTGCAAGATACCAACTCTCCATAACCTTTCCAGTGAATAGAAAACTTATAGTAAGACTACAGAATTATATCTCAAAGTTATGCTGCCATGAAAAAAAAAATCCTTATTAATAGCATGTGTCATGGCTAGCATTCGTTGTGTGGTGTAAACTACTGAATTCAATGTTGTTACATTATGGGTACCTTTGATCTTATGCAAATATTTTTTTACACTATTGCACTATAGGTTTTCCTTATTCCACAATGTTCTCCTACCTTGGATTTTTTTTATATATATTTTTTTTAATTGAGAAACTTTACTCAGATCAAATTATAAACAAACAAATAGCAACTTTTAGTAATGGTTCCATTAAGATCTTTAAACTGTGCTATGTTGTGATGGAAATAGCTTCGAGATATTCCTTGCTGGGTATGATGAGAGATAGGGATCAAAGAGCTTTAAACATTAATTTAGCAAGAGAAGCTATGCAAAAACAAGGCTGCAAGAAGTGAGGGGAGCTAGCTGAGTACTGAAAAAAGAATAAGCATTTTGGTAAAGGAAATAGAGGGAAGAGAACATGATAGGATCTTTCCTTTGCCAAAACTGACAAACAGTATTTATCAATCATATTTTTCTATCCAGACAGCAGAGCTTTCAGCATTTGGCTTGGATTACTCAGTATCATGAGGTCTGATACTCTGGTAAGTGATATATGGCTGTGCGCTTCAAAATAAAGAAGATATATTGATAGTTGTGGCTAATATTTCTTCTGGATTTAAGATGGTTGTATTATCGAACAGGGCAAATGATTCTTAAGACCATCATTTCCTAATTGAGTACAGAACAACTGATGTCAGGAAGAACAACTGATGTCAGGAAGAAAAAAGTAGTTGGAGCCAGATCTAGTGTTTCAGTCTCTGAACTCTAAAAGGCCTACACAGAGGGTGTCTGGTATCTTTTTTATACTTTCCCTTTCATTTTAGATCATTTTCAAGCACCATCCAATCAAACATTTACTATTGTAAATATTGTTGTCTATGCACAGTAAATTTGGTCTTCTTCTTAGTGTGGATGGCCAAAAGCATTTGCAGGGGGAATTCTGCAGCCACTATTCTTCCCTGGCTCTGCAGTTTGTAATACATTGTGCATGGAGAAGAAGGAGTGTTCCTATCTTTGTTTTAACCATAGGGAGTGATTTTGTGCATTAAAGACTTTCTTTTGTAATGGGCTGTGAGCTTTTTTCAGAGCAACCAGTTAATAGGAGGCTGAAGGGAGACTGTTATAGCCCTCACTGAAATAGTAGTTTCTCTCTTCTTACCACTGGCCCACCTCTTGTCTGCTTTTCTTTTCTTTTCTTTTCTTTTCTTTTCTTTTCTTTTCTTTTCTTTTCTTTTCTTTTCTTTTCTTTTCTTTTCTTTTCTTTTCTTTTCTTTTCTTTTCTTTTCTTTTCTTTTCTTTTCTTTTCTTTTCTTTTCTTTTCTTTTCTTTTCTTTTCTTTTCTTTTCTTTTCTTTTCTTTTCTTTTCTTTTCTTTTCTTTTCTTTTCTTTTCTTTTCTTTTCTTTTCTTTTCTTT
>NC_048896.1:70548515-70653225 GCF_011077185.1 Oxyura jamaicensis | reverse complement strand
CTTCTCTTCTCTTCTCTTCTCTTCTCTTCTCTTCTCTTCTCTTCTCTTCTCTTCTCTTCTCTTCTCTTCTCTTCTCTCCTTTTTGTTATCACATATTCACGTTACCACTTGCCACCAAAGTTTGAGGTTTATATATATACATACGTACATATATATATGTATATAAACAAATCTCTCTGGTGAATTTGACATACCTAATCAGAATTATAGTGTCCCACCTTGTGTTGTTTCTTTTCTTATCAACATAAGTCTTCAAAAGGGGTTGTTTTATTGTGTTACTTTTTCTACAGTCTCACATTAGATATCTGTAGGCAATGATAGGCTGTCCCCTTAGCACTCTCTTCTTAAGGCTGAACAGTTCTCTTTACTTCTCCTCATGTATGCTCCAGGTTCCTGATGGTCCTGATGTCTCTCCACTGGACTTTCTACAATGATTAGTCTTTCATGCACTGGGGAACTCAAGCCCAGATACTGCTGCATATGTGCTCAAAAGTGCATCAAATACATGGGAAGAATCATATCCCTTGACCTGCTGGCTGCAATTCTGCTATTAAAACTCAGTAAGCAGTTGGCCTTTGTTGCAAGGGTACAGTGCTGTCTGTGCTTTTTCAGCTTTTTGTGTCCTGGATCTTTTTCTGAAAAGTCATTTTCTTTCTACTAATCCCCCAGCACATTTTTTATTTTTTATTTTTATTTTTTTCCCAGGGGCTTATTACATCCCAGATGCAGAACTTTGAAATTCATTACAATTCTTCATAGAGTCAAGCTTCAGAGGTATATGACACAAAAATATGCAAAAATCAGAGTTGGAAGATGAATATAAAAAGAACAGAAATAAAATAAAAAGAAATAAAATATTTTGGAAGACAGAATTGAAGAAGGAGAATGATATAAATAGGGAAGAAAAGGAAATGAAAAAGCAAGCATGCATTTTTATAGCTATTGCATTTTTATGTTGTATATTCATTCAAGGAATGTTTCAGATCTATACAACAAAGAAAAAAGACAATTTCCATGTTATATTTCAAATACCACAATTCTTTTTTAGAAAGTTAAATAATAACAAAAATATATATGAGAGATTGTATAGTGGTATTTGAGGCTACTGTGTGTTCACTGATGGAATCTGCCAAATGTGAAAGTACATTCATTAAGTTCATGCACTATTTTGCTTTCAGCTCTGTGCAGCTGTGGCATTTTTCCATCTGTATTTCTTGTTAAAGAACTGGATGACTCATCCTTGAATTAGCCTTTGAGGTAGACAGTTTTCCTATGGCAATGAAATCCGGCTGGTACACAAAAGAATGTGTGTGTCACTGTCAAAGAGGCATCGTTCTTAGAACTGCTTTGCAGTTTTTGTTGTTCTGTTGGTTGGCTGTTTTTGTTTCTTTTTGTATAATTAGTGTAAGTAACAGACCAACTAACAGACTTAAAAAAAAGAAAAGAAATGAAAAGAAAACATCAACAAAAAACACCACCAAATCTGTACTACTAGTTAAACTTTTCCCAGGGATTTTCAAATAAGAATTAGAAGGAAGAATCCAAAACTTACTGAAGCTCAGTTTTCTTTTCTGAAGATGTCAGACTTTTGTAATCATGACTTGTTCTACTCAAAGACTCAGAACTCTTTTCCACTTACAAAACAACAAAAAAAAATCAAAGTTTCTGAATACTTTAACATTATTATTTAGCAATTAAAAAGAAAAGCAATTATGAACCAGTTTAGTTGACTAATTGCACTTCATAGACTCCCACATACTCTTTTCTATTCAGAAATGCTTTCATTTTGGCTAAGTTTTTAAAAGTTTGGTGCATATTCATAAGTGTCTGTGCATTTTTAACCTTTAATATCTATCACGTTTAGCAAGGTCATTGACTTTATTTGTAAATGAAAGAAAGGCATATACTTGAAACATTCAGTTGTAGCAATATAGTGGACTTCAATACTGTTAAAATACAAAGAGTACTCATAGTATATCAAAACAGGAAAAATGTTTGCTATTTCTGTTGCATCTTTAGCACTAGAGCCTCACAGCACTTTAAATACAATTATAAATTGACTTATGAAATAACAGCCTACTAAGGAAATATGTATCCATTATAAGGAAATATGTATCCATTATAAGTAAGCAAGTAAAGAATTTTCAAGTGTTCTCTGATTTTGAATATATATATGTGTTAAGTGAATATATTTGAATATATATATGTGTTAAGTGAATATATTATTTTGAATATATATATGTGTTAAGTGAGTCACTTCTGGGAGACTTTTTGAAAATATTTGAAAGCAAGAATGAAACTTTGTTCATTCACTTTTGGAGTCTTCTTTGCTTGATTTGCATATGCTAAATAAATTGACTGACCTGGAAAGTCAGTCAATTCAGAGTTGACACCTCTATAGTTAATAAAGCCACACCATTTTATATTGATTGAGTGATAAATGTATGTTACTATTGTTTAGAATTCCCCATGTGGACAATAAAATTACCTGACGGACTGTGTGAATTTTAAAGTGTTTTAATAGTAAGACATCATCATTGGTCATTATTCAGGAATGAGAAGTTGAAAAGGACATGTGAGGGACATGAACTTAAGGAAGGGATGAACTTTAAAAATTGAGAGATTGACCTGAAAGAAATGCTCTTTTTATTTTTGAACGTGCCAATTCCTTTTCCCAGAATACTTAGAAAAAGAGTCAGCAATATGTTGTTTTAGTAAGAGATTATTCAACACACCCTCACCTGTTCATGATGTTCAGTATGATGTTCAATTTTGAAAATTATCCTTTGAAACAGAAATTGAAAATATTTTCTAAAAATCTAAACAATATGTTTTGATCTTTCTAGTTGTCCCTCTATTTTTTTTCTTTTTCTTTTAATGTCATGAACATTACTTGTCAAATTTTTGTTTTCCAAAAGATTTTTTTTGTTTGTTTTGTTTTTTCAGTTTTCATGTCTATTTAATTAATTATTTATTTTTTCTGCACTGAATTGTGAGCATTAAAAAGGATTGCCAAGTATCTCAGACTTGGAAATCGCTCTATTCAAAAATGGCTACTGCATATGTAAAAATATCATGTATGTATTTGCAAAAAGAGACAAAAGAAAGTTAGGAAAAAAAAAAAAACACAAGCAAATGAACAAACAAGCAAACAAAAACAACTGATTTTCTTAGGTCTTCAAATTAAACCAGCCTAATTTACTGAGGCATTTAGGCTGACATAAAGGAGTGAACCAGTTTTCCACATTAGTCAGTGAACTTTATTCGGTTATGTTGTGTTTGTGGAACAACTCATTTAGGAGAGTTTGGAGAGCTGTGTGAATGCTTTATGACTTTTAAGGAAAATAAATGTCTATGCTATTTGTGCTGATAGTGAGACCAGTGCCTTGCCATTTGTTCATAAGCTTCATAGCACACCACAAAATTCAGTTCTTGCCAGAGATCAGAGTTTCAAATGATTTGACCATATGAAATCTGCAAGGGAGTTGGGTGGAGACAGGGAAGCTGAAAAGAGTTGAACTTTGAAGTCAGTAAAATCTCAGTTTAAAAAAAAATAATCCCAGTCTACCTAGAAAAGATTATAACATCTGAGTACTGAAGAATTAAAATAAGGCAACAGTATTGCTCTTTGAGGGACAGATAACAATAATAATACTTTAACATTATCTAAAAAATAAAGTATTTCAACAATAAAATATTTATTGAAAATCATACAGATTGTCCAAATGATCAGTGCATAAATAAATGCATAAATAAATACTAATCAAAGCTGATGGAAGTTTAAATAACAAAGTATAGCTAAGGACATTCTTTATAGTTTCCATAAATTACTTCCTTCTGAAACATTATTCAGTTGGGGTTTATCATTTTGAAAAAAATGCTAGTCCCAGTTTGCTTAAGTTTCTAATATATTTTGTTCTATCTATTACAAGCTCTTACAATTTTCAAGCCATTATTACAGTATAGCCAAGTGCTCAGTATCACTCTATTGACTTAAATTGTTCTTAAAAAAGAGACAGATGGTGAACTGAAACATTGACACCAGATACCAGTCTATAGAAGTTTTAAATCAGTAGCTGGGAAATAATTTCAGTTCCTATAGTGATATTAGTAAACATTTCACTCATCTGCATATTCCTTCTCTGATTTGTAAACTGAGTCTCAAAGAAGAAGAAATTGCAGATGGCTAATTTTTAAGCTACAGGAAATAGTATATTGTACAGAGGAGGTGCACACCATCATTCTCTGTGGATTTCTGTTTTTCTTGACTGAGTCGCTTTTTGACTAATTCTCACAAACTCTTGACTTCTGCACCCATTCATGATGCCAATGAAGTTTTAAAGATCCATGATGAGAGATTTTTTATTTTATTTTATTTTTGACTTTCTTGTTCACCAATGGTTACATTAAGTTAAGGAAAAATTAATGAGAGAGCTTAAGCCACTCCATGCTGAAGAACTCCAGCAGGAGTTCTAAACTCCTGGTACTGGGTTTAGAGACTCGTGGGCTGGAGCTACAACTGTCTTTCCAAGAATACCAGGGATAAATCTATGTTACAAAGTAGTGCATATGAAAAGTAATGGGTCATTTTGGTCCTGAGGACCAGGTACCAAACAGTGCACATGCTGTTGTCGTTGTTGTTGTTTTTTGTCTTCAGACTGGCACGAAACATTAGTCATCCTGCAGTCTGAGCCTCAGTTAGTAGTTGGAGTATCTTAGGTGTACTGATAGAGCACATCTTCTGCCTTAGTGTCACCTGAAAGAAATCCCATTTGTGTGCCCTGAGACAGCCTCATGACATGAGTTAAAAGGCAGTGTACACAGTGAACTAGTCTCTTCTTTCCCATGGGATCCCTTATCCCTGAGACTGAACTTGATGCATTGCATCTGTTCTTCTTCTTGAAATGGATAAATATAAAGAGGGTTGTGTCAGAGTGGTATTCATAGAAAATTTCCATGGGTATGTTTCATGTGAATGTCTGAGACCATTTGGGACAGTCCCAGAGGACGGTGAAAGAAAGAGGGAAACAATCTCTTCCATAGGAATGATGTGTAGAGAACAGTTTTAATATTGCTCTGGGTTTCAGCTGAGAGAAAAGTAGTTGTTTCACTCCAAGAGGGGGCCCCAGAAGCAAATTGATGAAAACAGTGATTAAACAGTAAGGTGAAGAGCATTGGAGAGTTAAACGTGGAATTGGGTTTTGATAGGATGGTAGATTTTGGTAGGATGTCTGCAGGGAATTTAAGTTCTTTCCAGAAATGCTATAATCACAAAACTAGATTTCTTTAATACTTTGTCACCTATGTGGTATGAATAATAGTGCATTAAAATATTGTATCTAAACTGATATGAAGTCCAGGGTTTTTATTACGGCTTTTCATCTCTATACTAGCACTGGTTTTAATGTTAACACAATGATGTTTAAGTTAGTATGAGTGCTAAGTTAAGTTAGCATGATGCTAAGTATTTTTCAAAGGTTATAGGCAGTTCTGAAAAGTTCCCATTCTGTTAGATCAACTGGTTTTGACCAAAACAGAGATTTTTACATTAATGAATTGCATAATTTTGGAAGATTCAACTACTTGTTAAAACATACAGGTTCTTAAAACTTACAGATTGCAAACAGCAGTGACTACATAAAAATAATCCATCAATTCACTACTATCAGTGTAGTGAACTCATTATGGCTTTGCTTTATTTTAATTTTTTCTTATGGAGGCCTCCAAGCATCTGTAACTGAATCTTTGATGCACTCGTGGTTTTGTGAGACAAGTGCTTCTTACTTCTTCATAGTTTTAATGTTCAGAAAACACACAGGATGGGGTGACAGGGCCTGCTCTTTATCGCTACACTGGTTTGCTTGTGTGTGTGTGTGTGGCTTTCACAACAGTTCACTGGCTATTTTTATGGAAAAAATGTCCTTTTTTTTTTTTTTTTTCCACTTTGTTTTGTTTCAGTTTTGCAGTACTTCCAATAGTAGCTCTAAAATTTCAACGATTCATCATCTCTGGTCTGTCAAATGGCTTCTTTCCCATTGAATGGCTTTATTTTGACTGAAATTCTATTTTCTGATCCATAATTAGTGAATAATGCCTTACACTGAAGAGTTACCCATCTCTTTCAGAACCATGACAGTCAAGATCATTATTTCACACTGAAACATTAAAAGCTCAAAAAAAGCTTATTTCTATATTATGGTTAAAGTTTTGTAGTGACTGGCAGGTCCAGACTAAGAAGGGTAATTTAGTTTTAACAGCTTATATAGAGAAGATTTTTTGTCTATCATTTTAATTTCAATGAATCATAATATTATTTGTAAATTCTATGTATTATTTTCAACTGTATGATTTGTATGTTATCAACAGTTCTTTAACCCAACTCCAGAAGAAAAAGAGGTGACATATATAGAAAGAAATATCGGAAAAAAGATCCCTAGAGAGGTCAGTTGGGGAAAACAGATTGTGAGGCATCACAAAACCAGTATCATCAAGTCTTTGCCTGGTGCATGCCAGGTGCATGTTTGGAAAGCATAATGTAGGCTTCCTCTGAGAATCAGGCCTGAAATGTCTGAAAAGACATAGGAGAATGTAGAACTAACATGTAGAACAAACATGTAGAACTAACACCCTGAATTGTCTGTCTGTGCAATTTAAGACCTAATTCATGGTACAAGGATTATATATGGAAGATGTCAAGTGAACCAGGAACTGTCTGCCTTCTGATACTGTTACTTCTTGCAGTGGTATTTAGCAGCTGGCTGTAGTGTATTTGTTGTGCTCAGAGAGCTGTGGATGCCCCAAGCTGTTCAAGGCCACGTTGGACGAGATCCTGGGCAACCTGATTTAGTGGGTGGCATCCTTGCCTATGGTGGGTGGGGGGAGCTGGAACTAGGTGATCTTTGAGGTCCCTTCCAACGCAAGCCATTCCATAATTCTATGATGCTATTGGTGTTTTCTGGGGAGGAGTTTCAAGGATAAAAGCATCGTCATTCAGGGCAATCCTGGGATTATAACCTACTGAAAAATTAGTATGGCAACTTTTAGAATGTGCCATAAATCTGTTCAAGCATATCTTGTTTTCTGACAGTTATTTGATAAATGAATAATTTGTTTAAAAAGTTGCATTTGCCCACAAATTTTACAATATTGACATTAAAATGTGAATGTGTACTACTAGTCATCCAATGCTTTGTGAAATACTAAACACATTTTTGAATATAACTGCAGAGGAGCTGTGTGCTTCTTCATACGGTACTACTGAGAAATGTTTTTAACAGCAATATGACCCTATGTATCTTTTATTGTATGATCTTTTATTCAGATCAGAAGCAGAGGATTTAAAATCACTAACTAAATTAATTCACAGGGTAACTGACAGAAAATGCATTTGGTGCTGACAAGTGAATGCTGGAAGACTTAATCACAATGGGAACTATAATATATATTACACTGCATTTAATGAGTTTGAGAATTTTTTTTTATTTCACAGTTGGAAAATTGTTTACCTATATTAGAACACCACAGAGTGCATCACTCAAAATATTGGTGCTGAAATAGCAACAAGAAAAACAGAAACCTTGGCCTGGTCATTAATATTTTACGAAGATATAAATAATGTAGAAATTATTTACATCTCTCCTGATAAAGAACCACAAGATGATGTGCACCCAACTTATGTACTCAATATCATTCCTTGTCCAAATATGTCATGGGGATATTCAGAGAGAATGAAAGCAGAATCACTGTTGAGAAAAAGTTAGGGCAAAATGCCTTTACTCAGAACAAGATAATGCTATATTTATCACAAATACAGTATTTTTAATGAAAAGATATATACTGTACCAGCTACAGTAGTTAGAATGAGAAGAAAACAGCTTCAAAATGATCAAATTAAATTAATGTGAAAACATGATGAGCAGTGTGAGACTTGAGACACATGAATAGAATACATATGTATATATTTTATTGCTGAAACTCTACAAAACTATATTTTATATTTTAGCATAATATAAAAATCAGGGCTTCAGGGAACAAACTATCAACTTTATTTTCTAGGATATTTCTGCCAATTAATACACATGAAAATGTAGTCGAAATGTGTTTAAAGAAAAAAAAATAAAAGCAAAATTAATGTTAGAATTAATATTTAAACACTTGGTACTATCTCTAATAACAAGTAAAGCAGAATTATTCCACGTGGCTGTCCTGGCACTTGAATGTGATCATGTAAAATGATATATATATATATTTTTAACTGCTGTCACCTAGGAGTTGGCCCTGATTCTTCTGAGTTGTGACAATTTCTAAGGAAATACTAAAGCTAATTGTACAAACAATAATTACACAGAGGAGACTAAATCCATACTGTAATCACCTTTTCAGAGATCTAATCCAGGGCACTTAAAGAAAGCAAAGATAGTTACCAGAATATCCTAGGTAGCTTTGCATGCTGTTTCCATATAAAAAGATTTCCATACATAGATAAGAGTTAAAGAGCAGTTATCCCTAAAGATATTTTGTTGCATCTTTCAAATAAATTGAATAAAATACATGATTTGCTATGTTAGCTAGAAATAAAAATGGGTGTCAGCTGAAGATGGTATGATTTACAAAACATGTATATGAATGTAGGTGTTTATTATAGCAATTTTTGAAGTGTGCACCAGCAGATAATACATGCTGTTGTTATTTTGTTGCATGTGTGTGAAGCCCTGACTATAAGCACTGACTGTGAAATTTAAAAAGAGGTATAACCTTGCCATGCTTCTCATAGTACAGTCTTATGGCAAGAAAGGTGATTCAGCTTAAGCCTTTGCTCTCTCTTATTTAAATAATGTCATCACTAGCCACAAAACATGATATACTTTCCTGAACATCTGTTATTGACAGTCACTGATGTGCCATTTTTTCCCCCACAAATACAGCAGATTTTGTACAAACCATAAGCAAGAGAAATAAGAGCAGCTTAATTTTCATTTAGACATCATTTTCCTTTCATTTGTCTGTTTACCTTGAAGCTTGAAATATATGTTGAAGACATGAATGATAAATGAAAATACACTTGGCATATTTAGTAAGCCTTAAATTGTACCTGTACTCAGGAAAGGGACTCTGAAGGATGTTGCAGCTCTGTTGCAAGGATATTGTCTTGACTCTCAACAGCTTTCACAAAAAATTGCAAAGAAAAATGTGTTAGTTGAATATCTTCTGATGAACTGTGGCAGGTTTCTACTGGACACAGAGCTACTCTCATGAAAGCACCTGCTGTGTGTTGATTTTCTAGTTAGCTCCTGTGCCAGCTTCTGAATTCAAGGAGGTGTTGTGGCCTACATGTCATTTTGCTGATGAGACAAGGACAACAGATTAACACATCACAGTTCCTCTTATTCTGTGGGCTCTCCAGTAATAGAGAAATATAGAAAGCTATTTTTCTTTTTCTTTCGCATACACTTTGAATGAATGGTCCAGCTGAAGAATCTGTAATCAAGAGTTGGTCCTGCAGGGCATAACAGAGCAGCTAAAGCCTAGGAAGAGGTGTGGACAAAGCAGTTTTCTTCCATTTTAAGGCACCTGAATTCTGATAATAGGAGAAAAGCAACCCAGGAAACTAGAGTAAGGTTATTTTATGATATGATAATACAAGCATAATTTTCAAAGATGATGTAAAGCAGCATATTTGTAGTCAGTCCAAGATAAAATTTACATTCTCCCAAACTTTATTATTGGGGAAGTGACCCTTGTTTGAAAACACTGCATTATAATGAGTCTGAAAATATTCTTCTAGGTGTAACTAGATTCTCTCTCTCCTTTTGTGCACCAAATTTCACTTTTCACTAATTTACCGTTTTGCAGTGAAGTCAGCTGAATTTGCTCCAGGGTACCAAACAAATTCTGGGATAAGGTAGGTTACTTTTCACCTGCTTTATGTAAGCAGTGAATAACAGTAGTAATTCAGATTAATCAAGATGTATTTGACAAATTTTTTTTATTTTTTTTTTTATTTTTTTATAGTTGTTGGGAAGTTGTAACCCATTTCCATCACATTTAGGACAATGAATAACCTATATGTTTATATATATATATATATATACTTATATATATATATATATTTTGTTTTAGAACATTGGTCTGAGTGTTCATTTTGATCATGATTAAAAACCAGTTCTACGAAACACTTTAAACTACATAGCTCTTCTGAGTTTTCTATTTTTATGAAAAGGGAGGTAAAAGGAGCTAGGAAAATAGGAAAACAAGTACTTGTATTTGACAAATACTCTTAAAGCTTTAATAATAACATGTTAAGTGCCATGTATTACACAGCTGCACAAAATATTAAGTACATGCAAAAATTGTTTAATTTATCCTCACAACATTAATATAAGAGAAAAAAAATTACCCTCTTTACATTAAACTACTGACTAAATAAGGTTGTAGAAAAATCCTTGATATTTAATAGTTCTCTTTAACAGAAAACAATAATCATTAATTAATAACCTGATCTCTTCTCACATTTTACCAAGACTGTGTGCCTTACACTTACTTCATACTCATTAGAGAATATTTAGAGAAATTCATACTCATTAGAGAATATTTAGAGAACTTCATACTCATTAGAGAATATTTAGAGAACATTGGAATTAAATTGAGATCCAATTGCAAACCTGAGATTCTAATTTTAATTTATATGTAATAGAGATTTAGTTTTATGCTAGTGAGAACTGGAGTTAAGTGGAATGGGCTGGACTCTTCAAACTTTTTAAGCTAAAATATATTTCATTTCTAATTCCTTAGAGACTTTTGTGTTCAGCGTGATTTTCCATTAGCAGATTCATGTAAAAAGTCGAAGGAAAATTTGTTTACTGGAATCTATATTGTTTAGATACAGTTAAACTGCCTGTTTCATTCTGATGATTATCTTATTTCCTCAATGTTTTTTGTTTGCTTTATGCTTTGCATATTGTGTGAGAAGAAAAAAAAAGCTAGAAGAGAGAATGTTTTTAGACTTTATTAGTACTATGGGATGAAACACAGTACTGCTCAAGAAAATTTGACTTTTCTCAAAATTTTCATAAGTAAATTTAATGTCTTCAATAAGTAGAAAATTACACTAGTCTGGGAGCATTCCTTCCTTTCTTGTTGTTGTTGTTCTTCTTCTTCTTGTTCTTCTTCTTGTTCTTCTTCTTCTTTCATTATAGACACAGCAGTTTGTCACACTGTGTGGTCATCTACCGAGAGAGAACAGTCAAAATTTTCTTAGTTCTATAGGGGGTAACAAAACAAAACAACAACAAAAAATTATTTATTTCCTGACCATTTTCTCTTCAAGAAACCATAAGGATATGATGGAATTATTATTTCAGCAGTGTTGTGTTTCAGTGGAAACAGCACATGGAGCACTGATATTTCATGGCAGATCTGCAAGCTCTGTCTGAAACACCTCAGACATGAGAATAATTTATGGTACCTTGGCTTAGTTGTGTGTAGTATTAACATTGCCTGTGTCAATGGAAGATACAGTAATAAGAAGTGTATTTTTTGGTGAGTGAGCTTAACACAGACAAAGTCTGAGTTGCAGCTGAACATTTTTTCACTCTGTTATGCAGTTAGAACTTGCTACTGAATAAGGAGTTCTCTTTCAAGCATGCTGTCCCCAAAGCGTTTTCTGAATTCTGCAATGGCAGACCAAAGGAGCTTTCAGGGAGGACAGGGTGCTTACTGAGATTACAGTGCAAATGGTAAACTGTAATTTCTCTGCAAGTTCCTTCCTTGATATTCTGCTACTGCCACAATGTAAAGAATTCATATGGCAAGATCTGTTAAGAGACTGAGTGATGGTTATGGCTGCTATGAGCCAGGTGTCTGCCTGAGGGAGTCCCAAAGCTGTGAATGGCTTGAGGAAACAGTAGAGCTCTTGCCAGTGGAAGAGTCTTTTGTGCCAGAAAGGTGATTCAGATGAAAATGTATTAAATCTGTCAGTTGTCAGAATACCAAAGTGATTAGGATCTTTCAGTAACTTAGATAGGTGAAAAGTACCTGAGACCTTTCCTCAATAATATAAATCTTTAATTCCTTCTCTCTCTGTATTTTTTCATAGATAAACACGTTGTATAGCATACAACATCACAAAAAATGTTTCATTTTTAAATTAATTGCATCTAACCTTCCTCTTTACCTTTGAACACTGTCAGATCAGTCCAGACTCTGCTTCTCTTTGAACTTTTACCTCTGAAGAGTTCTGCTTTTGAAATTGCAAGTTCTGTTAAGAACATCTCAGGGAGTGCTCTCTTTCCATCCTCATGGCATCTGCATATGCATCTTAAATGTTTCTCTTAGAAACTGCACATGAATACAAATAATTCTTTTGACAACAGCAATGTAAAATAAATGGTAATACTTGTTATTTTGGAAGAAAAGATTATAGAATTATTCACAACTGGAGTCAGGGATGCCTGGAGACCCACTTGAATGCATTTTTCTTTGTGCTGAATCTCCTCTGTTCTGTAACTGTCTGCCAATAAACTCCTTTGTTATTACATAAAAAATTTCAAGATGGGTCTTTTGTAAAGAAGATTAGACTATTATTTTTTTTTTTTTTTTGAATTTATTTATTTATTTATTTTTACTTAATTTTACTTAAGGAAACTGAACCATGAATTACAAAATAAGTTGTCACACAGTGGTGCAGTTATCATGTTTTTAATGGCATCCTGGCTTTTCAGAATCTTATCCTGGGCCTTATGCATCATGACACAGTGAATTTGAATGTACAGAAATACAGATATTTGCTATTCTGTTGTTGTACATGATGCTGGCACTCAACTAATATATGGAAATCTGTAACTATAAATATCAAATTAGAAGGAGTATATATTCAACCCCCTTAAGAGATGATATTGTGAATGTTTATCTTGAAGGTCTTTTCCAATGAATCTGTGATTCTATATTGAACTTGCATTATCGTTAACAGGCCTCTGATAGAGCTTTCTTTCAGATTCCAGCTTTTGAGCCATATAAAAATATTAGTTTTTGTCTACTGAATCTTGTGTATTTTTTTCTTTTTTAATTGGAAGTTGTGGATGCTCTAATTAATGGTTATAAAGACAATAAAATATAATGTTACCAATAATTCTTTTTAAAACAAAACAAGATAAAACACGATAAACCTAGAAAGTATAGTTTATTTATTTATTTTTCCCTTGACTTTTTCCTGATGTGATTGGCATTTCTTCTGAGGTGTTCATGTAGTTGATTAAATTCTTGTTGGGGTATTGTTGTGTCATTGACACTGTTTTCCTTTTCACAAATTTCACAGCTAGATAGCTGTCCTTTTCCATGCAGGAAGGTGTTAGATTTTAATGTTAGCTTTGCCAGCCAGGGCTTCATGAGAAAAATCGAAATTCTAAAATATTTTTTAAATTTTCAAAATTATGTTGGTCATTCACTTAGGATATAATTACTATAAGATCATCAATTCACTTATAGTTAAGGTACTCAGTGTTTTTAAGGTTTGCTATAGAATTAGCTGGGATATGAAGTGTACTGCAATAAGCTAGACAGCCCTGTGTGCATTTGTCTGCTTCTATTTGTATATGACACCTTTAAAAACAATGGGGAAATTGTCAAAAGACCCATCCCATGCCCACCTATGTGCAAACTAATAGAATAAGATCATCCCCATAGCATAGTACAAATACCCTGATAGTATAAGATGCCAGAGTATGTCTCTTTTGTCACACTCTTGAACTGAGACACCAGAGGGGACAGTTTGGCCTGAACATAGTTATTGGTCCTTAGGCAGTGTTCAAACACCCCAGAGTGCTTTAGGGGAATTTGGCAGCCTTTGATTAGCTGCCTTCCCATGAAACACATGGGCAGAGTTACTCATGTAAGGAAGGGGTTATCAAAAAGCTTGAATAGGATTCCTGTGCTAGTCATTCTGAAACTAGGCATTGCTGCTGGTGGTTTTGCCAAAAAAAAAAAAAAAAAAAAAAAGACTAAAGTGTCCGAGGACAGTGGCCAGTGGCACACTGCTAGAGATAAGAATCTGCTATACTTGAAACCTTATGTAAAGAAACCTTTCCTAGAGTTAGATGCTTAACTTCTGTATGTGAATAAGACAGGCTTAAAAAAAAAAAAAAAAAAAAAAAAAAAAACTTTTCCTGGAATATTACTTATCTTTATTATTATCTGAATACAAATCCCCTTCTGCTGAATTCAGTTCAGGAATTGCAATCTATATTCTCCAGGAATCATTAAACTATTGAGTGTTTTAACCTGAGCACCTGATTTCTCTCTTATTGGAACTCTTCCACTTTAAATAAATAAATAATCAAGCATTAAAAGAGTGATGCAGAACTGCAGCTCTGATATTCCAGTTGAAGCTCTAACCACTGGCCTGTTGGTTACAGTCAGCACATGTCTATTTATGTTAGGTATTCTCTATAAGAAGAAAAATGTCTATGAAACCTATTTTCACCTGGCTGAAAACAGGACAGTAGAGAAGAGGTCTGTTTTAAGAATCCTGTCACCCATGGTATCTAGTTCTTCAAATGAGACCCAAAACTGGTTGTAAGATACATGACAAACTAAGGTCTTCACAGTCAGCAAGCTATTGAAACCGAGTTACTTAAGGAACTTTAATACCAGCAGTGTTAGACAGCAACAGATCATCATTGACTGAAGAATTTAGTGTCCATCTTAATCTAAGGAAGAAAGCTTATCTCCACTAGATAAATTTGGCTGAACAGGTAACATTAATGATATAATTAAGATGATTTTATAAAAGAAGTAACTGTCTAGTTAGAAGGTAGTTTTTTTGGCAAAGGAAGCTTCAGGGTAGAAACCAGGTTAATATTCTGGATTTAGTTTATAACAATGATAGATAGAAAAGCAACCCCAGAAGTTAAAATACTGTTGATGATTTTAAACAGCTACCTAGAGTTATTACAGAAGATAAACACATTCACGTTTCTAGAGTTGGTTTAAAGGGCTAGTTTATATGACCTAGACTGTAAATTAAAATTTGTAGTATTTTTTTTTTTTTCATTTGTGTTAAGCATCCTGAGAAAATTCTCTGCTACAAAGTTGTTCCTTTCCTCTTTTGATATACTCTGTATCTTACTGCATTGTCAGATGTCAGTCTGAAAGCAGTAAATCAAAACACTAAGATTTTAGTTTCTTGTTTTAGCTGTCATTGATTTGTTGGTACTGTCTTCAACACGTAGCTTCTAGAAATTTATTTCCCTTTTAATTTTGTGTCACTTCCAAGCCATTATTATTATTATTATTATTATTATTATTTTCGCAATGCATGTCAGTCACGTTATTTTGAAGGACTATATTTCAAAGAAATTATGGTAAAGAAAGGAATCAATATCATTTTAGATATCTCATCAGTTGAGGCACCTTGACTATAAAAAATGTGTATGAACACACAAGCAAAAATTATTTTCTTGGCCCACAAACTCTAAGAGGTTAAACACAATTCTTTTAGATTACTATCCTGTTTTTACCTTTTTTTATTTTTTATTTTTTTATTTTTAAATCTATTTCAAATAGAAATCTAAAGGATCTAAAATAAATGGTGATATTCAGCTGTGGTCCTTTCTTTCTAAAACTTTGTTTTAAATACTTAGTGTTTAATGTGTATGTCCACCAGAGCACTCCATAATAAAATAGTAAGTGCAGATGAAATTTACATTTTCTCTTTGATCCTTAGGATTAAACCCTGACCAAGATATTTTTGGAGATACTGCCAACATCAGTGCACTGGGTCTCTTTCAAAGTTTTGTCTCTGCAACCAAAAAGGAGAGAAATTTTACAGAGAAAAATCAGCAACGTGTCGATTTTCTATGTTAAGGGAAAGCTTCCATTGCTGTATTCTTTTAAGAGAACATGGGCTGTGGGAAAGAGTGTAGATAAGTTAAAGAGAGTGAAGAGAATTAGGTATGAAGGCTTTAGATGATATCCATTCAATGGTTGCAATTTCCATGGGATATTTGGAAAATTACTTTTTGCAGAGCTGTGTTCTGATGAGGCTATCATAAATAGCAAACAAAACATCCCTAAAACATTTAGGATGACATCAGACTATTGTATTTACTGTTCAAACTACCTCTTGAACTCTCACATGAACTCTATTCACTTCCTGGTTATGCTTTACATTTCTCTTAATATGACTTTACTCAAGAAAGGATGAAGCACTAGTGACTACTGAAGATTGCTAAAATGAGTCCATTTTTGTCTACCTGGGCTAGATTACCTATGTCCTCCTCACTTTTCTGTCTGATTTGATCTACTTCTTTGTGTATATGATGGAAGTCTGCCAGAATTGACAGATTTTAATAGTTGGAAATGTCAAAATATCTTCCTTTTATATAGCTAAATCTTAAATTACCATTACAGCAATATTTAAAGCCTAGTGTCTTTAAAAGCTGAAATATCTAGGACATGAGAAGACCAGGGAAGAAGATACCTTCAGTGGGAAAGAGTCAAGCACTAATGAGAAAATTGTTAACTGACTATAAAAGTTATGCATGAAAATTATTGAAAATACCAATATAGAGCAGCTCTAAACAGAAATCAGATAGATATCAGCATTACCATGCCAAGTAATAATTAGCATTCAGAGATCTTTTCCACCTCTTTTTACTACCCTTTTTAAAGGGCAGAAGCTGAGGTTCACCACAGAATTTCACTTAGCAGTTGCTTCTAAGTGTAATTCCTGAACAGCTGCCTAAGAAGAAACAAAATCCATCTTTCACATTGTAATAATATAACAAAAAAGATCGTATTAACTCTTCCTGCAAGGAGCAGCTGTGGCTCATTATCATCTTTGGCCAGTAGAAGTCAAAATTTTCACAGCTAGATTCTGAGTGATTCTGACTGACAGCACTTTTGGGAGGAGAAATCATGCCTCTTGTTTATTTATGTGCTTATGCAATGTATTAAAATAAAGTGGGATTTTTTTTCCCCCTCTTTACCTCTAAACATGATAATTTTTCTTCATTTACATTAGCTATAGTGAAATATATTCAGCCTGAAATATGCAGGCCTCTAATACAAGTCAGCATATATTCATTATTCTAAATATCTCACCAAGCACATAATCTGTGTTTGCTTGAAACACACAATATTTTTTTTTTCTATTGCTTTGTTTTGTTGGGATTTCATTGAGCTCTTTTATTTTAATTTTCTAAGAATTCCTTGCTTTATTTAGAACTAACATTTAACTGTTTTCTTCTTCAACAAGATTTAAAGAAAGAACAAATTTAAATATATACAATTATAGAACTTGGAACTGTTAAGCGAGTAAAGTAGATGTACTGTTGATTCATATTCACTCTCTGTGGGGATATTGTCTTTATCATTTAATGGTTCAGTCCTGCAGTTATTAAAACATTAACTGTTTTCCCAATAGTCATTATAACAACTGCTTTTGCATTTGAATGCTAAATAAATCTGACGTGAATGTGGTTCAGCCTGCTGTGCCAGCGTTATAGTGAAACATTTTTCTAGCTCTCTCCTTTCCTGATTGCCACTTTGCTATTTCAGCTACTGATCCCTTATCTTATTCTTCTTTCCTCTGCTACTTCTCAGAAACAGCCCACAGATATAGGAAATGAGAGCTGGAAGAGAAGGTTCAAGGAAAGAGTACTGAGGCTGTAAAAAAAAACAAGAATAATGTTCCTGGCATGGAAGATGGCAAGGGTGTGTTATGTTAGAGCAGCTGAGTGAGTTAAAAGGGAATAGAGACAGTCTTTCATTTCACTGAAAAAAAACAAAAAACAAAAAACTACTCACTAATATGATTATGGTTACCTATCAAAGATTTGCATTATTTATAATATTGCATTCAAAATGATTATAGATACATGCAAAAATAAAGATAATTAAGCTTTCATAAACATCAGATAAGTTGGTGTTTGCAAATAATGGTAAATTGTTATTTTGTTACCAAATATTGAGATACTGTCACATTCAAGCAAAGGGTCAGGTGATGCTGTGAGGTTGTGAATAGGCAAGTCTATCCTGACTCCTGTCTTCCTAATCCCTTTACACTTATCTGATATCTATGAGCACTTGAACTAAACTCCCAGAGAGAGATAAGGCAAGACAAAGATTGAAACTTCCTCATCACATAGAGGACTTGGATTGAAGAGAGGTATCAAAGACAGTGCATCAAAGATAGTGCATTGAGACACAAAATAAGCATTGTGAACACCATGATGCAATGGTAGCATAAGTATCCATAATTTTGGTGCTATGTAATTTATTCAAAACTGTGGTGCTGTTGTGTTATGGATATATTATACCTCATTGTTTCAAATCAGCATGAAATGAGCAAATGAACTATAAAATACTTATATAAAATAACTAGCCTGTCCTCTCTAATGTAGGATAAAATTTCAGGTTTGACAACAATACAGCATATTTGAGGAAAGGAGATTGGTACTTTGCAAGTACTACTGATGTCTATGTTGTAAAGCCCAAATACATTTCTGTTAATATGAGCATAGGTAAGAGTTACAAGGAAGTTTATTCTTTGGTGATTTCCCGCCCCCCCCCCCCAGTATTTAATTTGCTAAAATGCTTCATAGTAACCATAGTCTAAACACTAATCTTTTCATGGGCCAAGATCTGATATCCTATTTCTTATAGTCATCCAAGTGATACCACTGGGACTACTCATGAAATTATGCATCTGGAGTCAGTGTAACTCCAAACAATATGAAAGCCAAGGAAAAAAAAAGTATGATTAATGCAAAAGGGTGGAAAATTATATCAGACTTTTAATGAGCCTTGGCCTATCCGCAATAATCAAGTACTAGAGGTGGTTATGACATCCATCAGTTATAGCCCTTTCCCTCTGAAAGAGTATTTTCAAATCAGCCAAATACAATTACATTTTATGAGTGTATAAGTGCAGTAAAATGTCATAATTCAAAACCAATATCTTTCTCATTAATGCTGTAGTTCTGACTAATATCAGATGTGACTGCTGTGATTTGACCATTTCTGGACAATAATTTTAACAACTTTTCCAAATTTGCATATGAATGTAACCACAGTACTTCCTCTTCATCTGTGCTCTTGCTGTGAATAATTTGCCAAGACTTTTAAAATATGAAATAACCTTAATTTCCCAGAGTAGGTTTGCATGTCTTAAATTTATTTGAAGTTTTAAAGATACTACTATCTGTTTAAATAAAATATTAGACTGTTAATTTATACTTAAGGAAACATGGTTTGGGGTTCATCTGACATTAATGTAATATCTCTGAGTTAAACCTGAGAAATGTTTCTTTCCAGGATATGTAATGTAGGCTTTTTTTATGCTATAGACTCATATAACATACCATGAGTCTCATCTCAGACTGGCATCTTAAAAATTCTTACTAAAGTCAGCTAAAAAGCTATAATGATAACACCTGTGTTGTTTATGATGAGATTAGACTCTTCATAGTCTGAATAAACCTAAGTAGAGTATGTAATTTGTAACTGACCACTATTGGGCTGTAGATGCTGAAGAGCACTACATAGAAACCAGAGAGAAAGACAACAAAAGTCTGTTGGTCAGTGGAATGGATTGAAAGAAGGCAGCAGAAGGATGTTAAGGAATAAATTCTTTACTATGAGGGTGGTGAGGCACTGGAACAGGTTGCCCAGAGAAGCTGTGGATGCCAGATCCCTGGAAGGGTTCAAAGCCAGGTTGGATGGAGCTTTGAGCAACCTGGTCTAGTGGGAGGTGTCACTGCCTATGGCAGGCGGTTGGAACTGGGTGACCTTTAAGGTCTCTTCCCAAACCCAAACCATTCTATGGTTCTATGATTATTCTTAATTAAAAAGGTGAATTGAATTCAACTGTAAATGAAAATATCATTCTAAATAGAAAAGCTGAGAAATTACTTTTCAAAACTATCAGAACATACTGGTGTCATGGTTTTAGCCACATGATTTCTTGTTGAGGAATCTGCATGCTTTGAAAATGTTTTAAATCTTTAAAATTAACTTACAATGCAACTCATTTTAGGAATTTCAGAAGATTTTGTATATTTTGGTATAAATGTGTTGTGTTCTGTGATTTCAAGATTTTCTCATTAAATGAAACCATAAACACCTATCTTACTTACCTCAAATCACCAGCTAATAATATAAACTTTATTGGTGTTATTAATAATTATATGATATTTTCTTTAAATTAATAATGAGACTTAAATAGGAAATAGGAATGTTTTCTACAAACACATTGGACAAGTGCATGAAAGTGAATATTTGCAACTATGATTTTTGTAAGTATAATATACACTAAAATAAACATATTTCCCCCACATTCAACTGGTTCCTAATGTACCAATTCAGGAACATTAAGTGACAGTATTTCCCTGTGACCTTTTTAAATTTCATAATCATTTTATTTTTGTTTCCTTTCCCCATATCACAAATAATTCTGTGTTTTAGCTTCCTCATTACACAGATTGGTTCTGATTTAATGATGAAGTCAACGAATTGAGGGTATAACAATAAATAACCCACTGGACTTAAATGCAACTTTTAATCTTCAAAATGCATTCTAAATATTAATCAATTAAAGAAAGAAATAGGAATTTCATCTTAGGGGACTCTAGACTTTGTTAGCAAACATACCCAGGAACAGGATACTGTACTCACTTTATGTGGAAAATATGATGCAGCTTTTTCTATGTGAAGTATTTGTATTAAGTAGATGTTTATGATCTTCAAACATCTCTTATTCTATGAAACATGGCTGGTAGCAGGAATCATTCAGAACAGAATGTGATGGTTTCTTGATTTTGGCTTCCTATTCCACTGCTGTAGGAAGACCATCAGGTAGAATAGATGTTCCTTCTTTTGAGTAGGATAGATCAGAAAAAGCACTTTCTGAGGAGAGATTTGTTACTTTCTTGTTTAAAAATTTCCGTAGTGTGTTTCAGTTATTGGTCTCATAACTGATATCTAGTTTGTAACTTTTTTCCAAACATCTCCAACTGAATGACAGAAAAATAGCTATTAATATTGATAGCATAGATATAATGGAAATTACACAAGAAGACAGAAAAATATCTTCATCTTGACCTTGCTGGAAAGCATATTCCTGATGGTCCTCATGAAATCTAATAAAATAAGAAATATACTGGCATCACTTCTATAGTACTTTCTAGTTATATTCTTCTGCTCTTTTTGTTTCCTTTTTATAATATAATACTAAAATAAGCTCTTTGAAACTTGAGAGCATGTGATTTTCTTTCTTTTTATGTCAGCCTGCTTGATGCCTTTTTTGAAGGCTTAGGGAGTTCTTAGAGTTCTTGCTGACACATCAGGCATGCCTTGGGGAACAGTGAGGAGCTGCTGTGTTGAAATTTCATGGGGTTTTTGCAAGTTTTGCAGGTACTGATACCTAAATTAAGTTGTTGAAAGAGATTATATTTCCAAATATTGGAATTGAAAGACAAGGTTATGAGGACGTCATTGGCTTTTTCATCTCAGAAGGATAGCAAAGAAGGCAAAAGGGAAGAAATAGTGAAGTTATTTATTTAATGACAGAATTAGTATTTTCATCATTTTACTATCTGTTCACATGGTAGTCTGACCTTTAGTCACACTTTTACTAACTAAAAAACATCCAAAATCAGTAACAGAGATTTCAGGGATATCAAAAGTCTTTGAGCACAGTTCTGTTTCAGGCAGTGTTTTATTCCACTAGAAGACATCAGGGGGAGACTTAGTAAGAGGAATAACAACACATCGTCTTTTACATCAGCTGGAGAATGATTTTAGAAACAGACCCAGTAATGGGGGTGGAGGATGTGTAATCTAAAAAGAGATGTTAAATCTTATATCTGTCTTTTGATATATTTGCTGTTTTTCTTCCACTCTTCATCAATAAATGACTTTTTCATAGGATAACAAGGAAGCTCCTTGTTATGAAAAGGAAAGCAGATGCAAGGAATATAAGCCCATTTTCCATTTTTAAATATCAGATTTGACCATCTCAGCAGCTGGTATATTTTATTTACCAAAAAAAAAAAAAAAAAAAAAAAAAAAAGAGGACAATTACCACTACAGCTTAGCAGGGCTTTTAATTGTTTATTTTCAAGTCTATTTTAGAAGCATATTTAACACAGAAAAGTATATATTCAATTATTCCTTTTCTGGATTCTGCCCCATGAATGCACTTTGCAGCAGATTGCTTCCAATCACTGCTGCTTCACAAAGAAATGCTCTGTTATTTCTACAACGATTTTACTTTCTCAGGAACTGAAGGAGACCTCCAGAAGACAGCAATATGATGTGATTTGACTCTATTGAAATAAAGGCATTTCTTATCTTATGCACAGACAAGGCCAGAAAACCCATTCTTTTTACCATGTTGTTTAATCCTACTTTTTATTTGACCTTTCCTCATTTTTATTCTTTCCCTCATTGCTTTAATTTAATTTAATTTAATTTTATTTTATTTTATTTTATTTCATTTTATTTCATTTCATTTCATTTCATTTCATTTTATATATACATATATATTCCCCTCTCAGAAACCCCTGAAGGACTCTGTTCTCTGTTAAATATAACATAATATCATTGGTCAAGTTGAAAACATCATTTCTTGTGTAACATGATTTATAGTTGGTTTTAAAATCTATTTCTTACCACCACTTTTCAATGAACCCTCCATAAATCCAGCTGAGGGCAGGCAAGATCCATGTAGCTCTGATAAAAAGGGTAAATCTAATTTAGTAAAGATTCATGAGTTGTTTCCTCACATCCTGCCAGCCATTATGCCCAAGTATAGCATATCTGATGGAATTACTCTGAACATGAAATAGTGTTTCTCCTGCAACTGAATTTGAGAAAAATCATCACTAGTCTCAAAAGAAATAGAAAAGATGTCTCTTAATTTACAATAAAATATAAATTCTTTTTAGTATATGAGTCTAAAATTAACTGTAATGACGATTTAATTTCTTCAAAGACGACATTGTACTCCAGCCTTGCATGCTCTGTGTGAATTTACATAGAGCATAATGCATTCCCTGCATTCTCAAAAGACAGAGGGCATGCAAAGTTCTGTATAAAATTGGGACAACTGATATTTTTCCACTGAATCTGGTGTTGCTGATTTTAGAGACATTTAAATTGCAAGTATTTGCGCCTATGTATGCAATGTTTGTTTCTCTCTCCCTCTCTCTGTCTTCATTAGAAGTACCTTGGCTCTTAGGTCCTAGCAGATATATGGGAGCAGCAACAGACTCATTCACAGGCATTAGGCATCCAGCTCTTGCCGGTCTCTTCATCCCCGCAGGGCAAAGCATGTCCATGTCCATCCTCTTGTCGGTGGTTACCGGGTGCTTGATAAAGTGGCATGTCTGTGCCATCTCTTCCTTGCTCAGATCTGTCCTGCCTGACAGTCATTGCATAAAGAACCATGTATAACAGACTAGGAAAAGCAACAGCATCCCTGTCAGTCAGACAGGGGTATTTTCCTTTTCTTTCTCTATTACAGGGAACAGTGATAGAGTCAGAAGAGACTTTGGCAAAGTGTGATGCTCCCATGTTCTTCCATTTAGCTTGCTGCATGGATCCAATACTGAGGAGCAAGGAAGTACTGCACACTTAATTTTTTGAAAATTAATAAGAAATTGTATTTAAAACTGAGAAGCAAACTTACTTTTGCTGTATTATGTGAGCTATACAGCTGGAAAAATTTAAAACTTTTTCACGTGCAATTTAATGGGCTGCTGTCTCATGTATAATTGAGGATATAAACTTTTTTTTTTTTTTTTTTTTTTTTTTTTTTTTTTAGGCAACCTTGTCTATCTCCTGGCTTATCTCCCTGCCTCCTCAGTAAAGCTTGAACATATGCTTTCTAATACATATTTTTCCCATCCTTAGTTGCGTTGGCCTGGCTGCTTAGAGAGATGAAAAGCAGACAGAGTTTTTCACATCTCCTCTGTGCCATGAAAACATCAGAACAAGTGAATACCCCACTCTTAAGTGATTTTAATAGTAGAAATACCTTGTGGGTAACAAATACATTTACCAGTATAGTATAAAATCAATCTCAAAACTATTCAGAAAACAAAACTGAAGAATTCATCCTCTTCATACTGCTCAGTTCCGTACACCAAATATTTGAGTTTTACTCACCACTACATTCACTTTGAATGTGCATTTCAAGTGAATCAGATTTCAAGAAAACAGATACTGAAGAATTATATTAACACATCATTCTGGAAGAAACATGGAGAAACCTTCATGAGAACATAGAGATTTAAAACTGCATTATTTATGTGGGGTTTGGGCCAAGAAGAGTGTTCTATGAAATTGTGATCTCAGCATAACATAAAGCAAACAAGCCTTTTCAAGTGGATTAAGAGTACTCAAGTGGTCTGAGCAGAGAGCTATAACAAATATTGACTACCCAACTCAAGACAGGGATATAGCAAGCTACATCACAGGGGTTCATCTCTTTCTATATTTAGTTTTTGTATTCTTGGAATGGAAAATAATGAATGAAATGTGACTTTATAAATAAGCCTTTTGGGAAACAAGAATATAAGCCTTGTTAAGTGGCTGTTGAACAGCTCTGCTATCATTTTTTTTTTGTCCTGGGATGGGAGAAGATTTATTTCCTTCTTTTCTGTCCCCTGAGGAACCCTCTGCCCTGCTTTCTTGTTTCAGTGCATAGCCCTGTGACTCAGACTGTGCTGCAAGATAACTCTTTAGCCCCACAAGGCTAGATAATATTCCTTATATATGCTGCCCTGTTCTAGTCCTCCTAACATGGAATGATAGCTCCTAAAAGGATATAGGGTGTTATCAAGTTAAGTTTCTTCTTTAGCAAGCCATTGGTCCAATGCAATACAAAAATCTTTTTTTTTTTTTTTTTTTTTTTTTTTTTTTTTTTAAATTTAAAAAAAAAAAATTTTTTTTTTTTTTTTTTTTTTCTTTTGAGCTTCACATTGAAGAAATATAATGTATTTTTATTGGATCTAGCCCCCTGAGCTATCTTGTCAAAAGTTAGCAAAATATTGTTCAAAATCTCTTATCTAATCAGTGGATTCTGAGCTTTTCACGATGTTTCCAAAACACAGAGGAACATAATAACCATAAATCTGTGAAAGAATGAAAACAGTGAGTTGTGCTAGATGACAGAAGTTGTTTATATGTTACCTAAGTTGGCAGCTTTCCAGAATGGATAACTTAAGTTTTGGTTTGATTTTTTTTTTTTTTGAAAGACACTTTGAACTTTGAAAACTCAGATTCACTGACAGAGATGGACACAAATTAAACTAGAAACTAATAATATCAAGTAAATGACTGTATGTTTTCCATAAATCAGCATGCTTTTCCCTGTCAGTAGAGTTCTATGTTGCTAAATCCTGTAGAGAAGCACTGTTTACTTTCTTTCTCTTCAGAAAACTGCTCAAGAGAAACTTCTGAATTTTATCAGAGATTTCTAATGGGGAAAAGGAGGGAAAGCTTTCTGAATGCTTTAGGTCTGAGATTGTTTAATTGTATTTATTATAACGCATAATATTAAACACTGTATCATAACTATTATAAATATCACAATATCTTAAACAGGAGGGGATACATGGTGAAAGCCACACTCTCAAACCTCCTTCTCCCATTATTTATTATTATTATTATTATTTTGTAAATTAGTAATTTGGTCATGAACTAGGATCGAGTGTATATATATATATATGTATATATGTATATATATATTTTTCCTCGAGCCAGGGAGAAACCTAACCTTATCAAAGTCATTGCTCCAATATTCTGTTGAGCTCAAAGCAAAACAGCAGAAACAGCTTCGGTAGTGCCTAAACTTGATCAACAACTGGAATAAGAAGTTTTCTGTTTTGAATGCTACACAATCCAGGAGACACACTGAAGGAAACAAACAAACAAACAAACAAAAAACCCAACCCAGGTCTTTTTTACCTAGGATGATTTAAGAAAAAAATATTTTAGCTTAGTTCATTTTAGTTTTTTTTTTTGTTTGTTTGTTTGTTTTTTAAGTACAGTTTTCTTCTTTGTCTTGTCTTCACCATCTGGGAATAAAAAATGTGTTATTCAATGGACATTTTCTCTTAAGTCAGACTAAATACTTCATGGCTAGATTCTCATTGAGATATTTACACTATCCCTTATTCACTAGGACATGTTATTCTCATAGTTTCTGTCAATTAATTATACTGAGCAGTTTGGAAATTGCTGTAGTTGTGAGGTGCTCTGTTGTCACTTCAAAAAAACTTGACATGCCATCCAGTAAATATGCTGTGTAATCAGAGCTGCAGAAGCAAATCTGCATCATTTTAGTTGTAAACCTGTTATGAATTTTACAATGGTGCTGATTTTGGCTGAATAATGTTTTATTTTGTTTGCTTGCTTGTTTTTAAATTTCATATAAATATATTGTCTTTTTTTTTTTTCCTTTCTTTTTTTTTTCCTTTTTTTTTTTTTTTTTTTTTCAATTTTAACACAGTAAACATTCCACTTGAGGCCCAAATGATTTTTTTTTAAATGCATCCCAGGATTCAGAAATAACAAGCTTTTGTATATTTTTTGAAAAACAACAACAACAAATCAAACAAGAAACACCAACAGCATAGTTTTAGGGATTGGTTCCTTGGCCTATCACACAAACATGAAATCTTATTGCATTCAGTGAGAGACTCTATGTGAGCTACAAATAGTAAACAAATAAAACTTTACCAGCCAGAGAGGATGAGTTGTGCTTAATTGTTTGAGGAATATTTTACCTAAAAATGTCAGTTTGTAGAGATATAAAAACCAGAAATCGTAAACTGAATGTTTCTCAGTGCTTTCTTCTAATATTTATATAAAAATATCTAAACCTTTACTACACTATAGACTCTTCCTTTTTCATTATAAAAGTAAATTACTTATAGAATATTCTATGAAAAAAAATAAAAAATCTCAGTCTCTCTGATGTCACACATAATGTGTATTAATGATATTTGTGTAACATTCAGACCCAGAGGCCTATATAATAGTATCTCAAAAACAAATACTGAAATATAACAAAACTTGAAATATACTTGAAAAATGTTAGTAGCCTATACATCTATTTTTTTTTCCCCACGGAGATTTCCACCTTTATTTTTTGTAATATATGTTCCTTATTTATTTATATTTTAATCAAAAAAAAAAAAAGGAAAAAAAATATAATAAAAAATCTGGCTGTATTTCCTAATCCAAATAGGAATTTCAAGTACTATCTGCATTTGGATTTTTCAAACTATCTTGAAATGACAAAATCAAGAATTTTCTAGTTACTACTAAAATAAACATTTTACAAAACTGAAGAAAGGAAAAGTGTTATTTATGATAATGGTTAGTGTTACAAATACTGACTACATGGTTACATGACATTTAAAATGCATAGTTGTCAATTTAATTCACTAAATATTTTTGTATATGTAGACATTTGTATGGTTAGCCCTTGGCTTCAGTTCAAATATGAGACTAAATTCTCATGTTCAGCTTTTAGAACTTGGTTTCCCATTATATTACAACTTGTTTCAAAACATGTTATTAACTAAGATTGATTAATAATGACTAAAGTTTTCTGTTTTTAAAAGATGTTAGTTCTACCTAAAGACTTCAAGAGCACTTTAGGTATTTAAAATGATTTTTTTAAAACAAACAAACAAAACATTTCAACACTTGCAGAAGCCTTAGTAATCTGGAATCTCCACGTGGATTATCTGAAGGAGTTTTAGGTCTCCATACATTTCTACTTTTGAAATTACACTTCAGGTTTTAAGGACTCTCATCTCTTCATAGGCACACCTTTATTTATTTATATGCAATACTGAAATGCAGTATTTTCCCAAGATCTGCAGATTACTGATGAATGAACATTTGCAGTGTCACAGACAGCTAATTAAAATAACTAGGAGTTGTAAGCAATATCAAAGGTAAAATGCAAGTCATATACCTGTAAAAATAACATCAGAAAATATCTTCTGCAGTTTGGGGAGTTATGCATGTGCACGTGTATACATCTGTGAAATTATTAACCCAGTAAAATAAGAAAAAAGAAAAAGAAACAAAAAATCATTAAAAAATAAGGAAAAAATAAGAGGGGAAAAAAGATAGCCAACTTGTCTGGATTTCAGATGTTCCTTGCTCAATGCATGGAAAATCCTAAATACATAATAATTTACCTTATTTGGGCCTGGGTCCTCCACTCAAAGGCTATTCTTCAGCCGGTGGAGAAGTAAGATGAAATATTAGACTTTTCAATTTCTCAGCCTGAGTGCGTGTATGAGACTTTAGTATTAACACCACTGCTTTAATTATCAAAGAGAGAAGTAATATTACATGTAGTAATCAATCTCAAAACAGTAATTTCCCAACTACTTTTGAGTAAAATAGTCTACCATTTCTGATATGACTTCATTTCTTAAAAATCCAGGCAAAAAGAACATTTTCATATAAAGGATTATTCAGGGGGTTAAGGAACCTGTACTACCTCTTGACAACATGACATGGGAATTTATCCTTGATATGGATATTTTATTCAACCATAATCCTCTTTCTCCTTCTGGCCTTATTCCAGACTAACTAGATTTATTTTGTGGAACTTCAAATATTTGATTCGTTTGGGGTTTTATATTAATTTGATGAAGCTCAGTCAGATCAGAGAGACACTGTGTTCTTATTCTCAAACTTCAGTATACACAGTGCTCTCTCAAAGAGAAAGCAATCTGCAGCCCTAAGACTACATTATGATCGTCACAGGCAGACAGATGCCATTGGATGAAATCTCTTGCCATCAGAAAGTTTCTCCATGGGGACAGCAAATCGCTGTTCTGATTGCAAAGAACAACTGTTGACCAGGAAAATATGGAAGAGATTTAGGCAGGAAGGGGAAGGAAAGGAGGAAAGGAGGAAAGAAGGAGGGACAATACCTGGAGAGACATTTTTTAAATTATTTTTTATTTTTTGGTCTTTTATAGTTCCTTGGTTACCCTTTGGCAACAGATTCCATTAATTAAGAAACAGAATTTCTTTGGGCTTTGTGAAGATTGATATTTTAACTGTGTAAAATATAATGCTAACATTTTCAATAACCTAATACTGAATAACCTAATACTGAATACCTAATTTGAAGTACAGTTTTGATTAACTCTAGAAAACATAATATTATCTTGTCTATTTTCATGCTCTGTAAAAGGCTCTAAAATGGCAGGATCAATTAGTTTTGATTTCCATACCAATCAGTCCAGATGGTTCCCATTATTTTCTGAGGATAGCTGCAAATTAAATTTTTTGAACCCATAATTCAAATTATGTAAAGGTGATACTGAGCTATCTTTTGGCACAATAATCAGAGCTGAAGCCTGCCTAAGCTCACCATTCCCCAGACTTCGAAGCAAGTTTGAAAAGTACAATGTACTATTTCAGAGAAAGGGAAAAATAGGCAATTTTGCATTCTTTTCAGAAGAGATGGAAAAATGTTTCCTTAGATAATTTCTTAATTGATTTATACACCATCTTATTCCAAGATATTAGAAATGATAATGGATTTTACAGTGTCTGTACCTTACTGTAAGATAAGCAATGATGTGGGGCATTAGATATGTCACATTCCATATATGTATATAGCTGAGCACAGTCTACGTTCTGATTACTGTTACTTTGTACCATGTCAAAACACAGAAAAAAAATATAGACAATGTCAGTTTATCAGTCAGTGGAAGCTTGTAAAGTCACTGAAAATTTCTCTGCTAGTTATACCAGATGAAGAGTATTCTGAGCCTACATAAAAAGAGGCTCCCCAGAAAACCAGCATACTCCTGTAATTTATCTGAAAATCATTCAGTAATACTTCTTCACACTTATAAATGAGAATTAAGGCAGTTTATAGAACATTTGACTCCTAAATTGCTGCTTTATTTCATGTATCTCAGGTCCGTAAATAATACAGATTTCAGACCTCATATGATGCATCAGTTTGATACAGTAGTAGTGTTGCAATGTTGATTGTACATTCTACTATTCCCCATGGGTAATAAGAACTGTAAGAAGAAAGTGCACATGCACGCACACACTATATAGATATATATCTATACATATATTATTTATATATATATATCTTATCTATATATGTACATACAATATTTTTAAAGGTACCATTATATTCTTCTCTTAAAAATCTACCTGAAGTTTGTCTTTAGCTATTTATGAGCTATCTGGAAGTTTTGATTTAGAACAGCTGGGGCAACTGTGCAGTTTCATGATCAAATAGTCAAAGCAATCAACAATGTAAGAACATGACATGTTATAGCCAAATTACTGTTCAATTATAAGATTGGAGATAGGTATTAGCTATTTTTCCCTGCATCTTTTTTTTTTTTTTTTTTTTTTTTTCTTTTAATCTATTTTAAAAAAAGCTATTGGAGCATTAATCATACAATTTGCATAACTCAAGAGTGAGTTTGAAGCATCCTCAGCTGTCTTGCAGTAGACCAAAGGAACAAGAATTTCAAAGGCTAGGAATACTGCTAGCACTGGGCTTTGTAGTATTTGACTTCTGATAACAAATTTATCTTTGCATGCCAATTAACTAGTAGGTATTCCAGTTTTAATAACATGTGCTTTCCCAGTTCCATGATTTTTCTTTAAGCTTTTTAACCTGATTTCCTATGAAAACATAAGTTGTGTGATTATATTGTCAGCTTATCTTTTTCCCCTTTGATAACATTTGAATCCACTGACTAATTGCAATCCAAAATTGATAGGTGGACAGAGGTTTCAAAAATAATTAAATCCTTACAAACATTGTGAAAATAAGCAGCCAAGGAGAGCTGGAAGAATCTGTGAGAGCCTGGATGAAGGAAATGGCAACTGTGAGTATGCAGCTAATTAGACACTTGCAAACCCACAGTAGTGAGAGACGTTTATGTCTCCATTGCTGAAAAAAGCTTCAGCAGGATCTCTTACCTGCTCAGACACCAAAATAATTGCAGCCCTATAAGTAGGAAATGAAGCTTGTTTTCTGGGTACTTGGGAAAAGAAGCTGAGCTATCTGCTATCATTAGAAGTACTTGGGAACCAGATGCTGTTCTGATAGTTGTTTTCTCATAGTTGTTTTTACAAATTCTTTTCAGAAATCAACTATTATTTTTTGAAAAAATCAACTTCTGAAAAATCAAGTGTTTATTATGCCCTAGAAAGTTTTATGTTTGGATGCTTCTGCCTAGAGAAGCTGTGAAGTAAATGAGATTGTGTAGACCAACTAATTGAACCCTTCAGAGACCATCAGACCTGAGGCCTAATAAGCACCTCTCGATGTCAGTAGAGTTAATTGGCCTGCAGGTTTTGAAGATACAGGGAGTTGGCTAAGTTTTATGGGAAAAAAAGAAAAGGAAAAGGTCAAAATGTCTGGAGCATGAATTGTTGGGTCCAGGTCATACTATCAGGTACCTGTGTTTGGAGAATAATTGATATCTGAAAATATGATAGCAAATTAAAAATGAAGTCTTACATAGAAATTATATTATATATATATATATAAAAGTATTAACTGTGTGTAGGGCTGACAGAAATAACCTTGTTTTTGCAAAATTTTACTTGTCTCTAATTGTTATATGATAATCACAGTGGCAATGAGCCACATACAGTTTTATTCTGGTGCTGCAGAATTAGGGTCATTCTTATAATAACAACTCATCTGAAACAAAATATCCTGGAAAAATACCAAAGAACTGTGAAACAAAAAGCATTAAACATTCTTGTCTCTCATGGTAAGTATGCAGTAGCTAAAACCTTCAGGGCTCCGTGGCTCAGAGGTCACCAGGAGTACAGCAGCATGCAACCACCAGTGTCCATCAACTTATGCAGCACAGTGTGAAGAATCGCTCCACACTACACCTGAATCAGGCAGAGTGCCCCTTAAAGGACTTTTGTTCTCCAAGGCAAACCTCTCTCTCACGATTTTTGGAGGATTCCTCTTTGACACAAATAGTTTAAAATGCAAAGGTACAAAGTGTCTTGTAACTCTTATAATGACCTTATGTTTTTATTTAATTCCTAATGGCTGTTTCCCCTCATTTCCATTAGGAAACAATGCTGTACTTGAAAGCTATTGGATATTCAGGGTAATTAATGTTCTTCATATTTTACTTATGTAAACCACAGCCAGGAGAATGCTTACAATAAATCAACTCCTTTTGCAGCAGACATGAACAGGACTTGCATGCCAGCACATTTCTGGTTTAAAATCAGTCAAGCTGTGCCCTAGAGCTGCAGAGGTTTCTCAAGCTGAGCTGTGCAGCCTTACTTACATAAGAGTCAATGTTCCTGAGTGCAGGCATGCTCCTACAGCAGCTGAAGTGCAATCACATCTTGCCCACCACATCCTTAAAAAGGGTCTTTGGAGAACTGCTGCAATCACAGTCAAAGCACTAGAGTGCCTGCTTTTAAGTGATGTGTGTTGCAGGGCGTTATGTTGGCTTTAAGAGAGGTGAATCAATGAGTTTAGATACACATTTATGGCACAGTGAGTTACAGAAAACCTTCTATCTCCAGAAGGTTTATTTTCTGATATGCTAGACTAGACTTCAAGGTCTAGCTGATGCAGACGACACCTACTTCTAATGATAAGGTTCCTTCTTACAACTTCATAGCCAGCTGTGGGAGAGAGGGCTGGGCTGAGGTCTTCTGGAGAAGGGAGCAGTCAGAGGTTCCTACTATAAGGCACTGGATGTGACCAGTGTGACCCACCATCCCTAACCCCTTTTCTCCTTGCACAACCAGCCTCTTCCACTGACAGTCTCTTCCACCCTCACCAGGGCAGGGAGGAGAGGAATTCTTTCTGGGTACTTTTTACACCCCTCTCCACTGACACTCTTTCACTAAATATGTACCCTTGGCTTCTTTCAACAGTTTTGAAGACTACCACAGAGAAAGTGTGTTCCTGTTGTTCAGTGGCAATTATTTAGAAAAAGATTATACATTGTCATATGGATTTATTTGGATTTTAGAGCTTTGCCATGTAATTTGACATGGATTGCCAATATAGATTCTCAAATCTCTGATGCTGGGGACTCTCTGCCCGGCATTTGTCTGTGGCATGTACAGCAGTGAGTCACAGATGGTGAATGTCTCCAGAGGAAACATGGATAGTGAATGCTCTTCTTGTACCAACAGTCCTCACATATTGTATTTCATTATTCAAAAGTGCTAATAGCCATGTGTATAGAAGTTCATATGCAGATACACGCATACGAATATACATGTTTATATACACACATACGGCATAATTTCTTGCTTCTATTTCGTCAGCTGAATTGCTTTGGTAGGCCTGTGGTTTAATAAAGCTGGATCTTTAACATAGAAACTAATTTTATTCCAGCAGTTGAGACTAAATCTTCTCTACCCTGAGCACATGACTTAAAATATGGAGGAAATATTTAAGACAAACTTTAAATTGGTTTTAAAAGTCATTACCAATATAACTTCATCACATATATTTTACACCAGAGTTGTATGAGTTCACAACATTCCCATTAAAGTGTTTAATTTATTCACTTCCTGTACAAGGCACTTCTACACATGATCTATCTTTATTGTGAATTCACAGATGATTGGCATTCCTTTTATCCTTATATATTGCAGTTCTAACATAAATGTTTGTTCCCATTTGTACAACCTGTCCTTGAATACTGCTGAGAAAGAGAATATTTGAAAGTGTGACTTTCACCTCTGCTTTATCAGGATACTGTAAAGTTAATATAAACATGAATATTTATGTATGATCTGCAATAAGTTCATTTTCATCACCTATAATGTTGGAAAGGAGTGTAGCTGAGTAAAACCTGTTAAAAAACACAACCTATCCTGCAGTTTTATATTTTAAAACTTACTTTTAGTAGATTATAAAAAAATCCTAATGATGTTTCTGACCTCATCACATTTAAGGAAACACAAATGCAGAAATCTTTGCCACTGAATAGAAAATAGTATGAATCTAGTTATTAGAATAGGAAATTAAAATAAATAAATAAATAAAGCAGTGCCATGATCTGGATGGAAGAGCTCAAAATGATGTGCACACGAATAGTAAACAAATTGTACCTTAGAACTCCTAAATTGTGTTATGAATTTTATAGTCTTTTATAAGCTATTCCATAGTATTTTGGTGTGGATAGGTATTAAACAAATGTTTAACTGCCTCGCCAATGCAGGAATAAAACTATGCTACATTGAAAGCATAATTCAGTACACATTTTCTGAAAAGGAATCAGTCAGCCTGGCAAACTGAATTTGCCAACTGATTTAACAGCTGCACATCCCTGTGGCCAAGGCAATAAATACAATATGGAATGAATGTCTAATATGCAAATATAGACAGCTTTTCAGCCTATAGATTTTACTTTTTATTATTAATGCTATTATGTTTTTATATATGCTGATGAATGGTTTTATAATTCAATTAAAAAAAAAAAAAAAGCTATCAGAGTGTACACAGTTGTGCTACAGCTGATGGGAACATGGCTGCATTGCTCATGAATTTAGGTTCAAAAGTGTTGAACACATGATAAGTCAAGCACAATATCCTCTGTTTAAAACAGTAGGTGAAACCTGCATCCCTCTCTATAGGCTGCAAATAAAACTGAGATCAGCTGTGGTACTTGAACAGCTCTCAGATTCAAAGGTCAGGAATTTGGGAGCATTCTCTGCAAACTTTGGAATTTGTGTTCTCCACTATCAGACTGAGTTTGACCTTTAAAGGACTGAAAAAGCCTTGTCTCTTGAAAACAGAGAGACTCCTGATACCCAAGCACTTCCAATCCCTACCAGAGTTAATGGAGCAAATATTTGCTCATGGATGTAATTTGCCACTTATTTAGGATTGCTTCTGATATATAACCTCAGATGAAAGTTAATCATGTTATGGTTGACTCATACGGATAGAATGAAAGTGAGTAGATTTTAAAGACTATGGGAGTTTTATGGGAGAGAAAAAAGAATATGGACTTGCTAGAATACTCTTGGTATGCCCCTTCACTGAATTAGCCCTATAAGTGATATTAGCCCCACAAAAAAAGTTGTATTGATATTTTACCCAGAGCTCTTTCAAAGGCTATACTTTGTAATATATATATTCATATTACAAAACACAAGCTATTTAGCCATGTAGATAAATCCTATGGAGAATTATACCTACATTATATACAAATTTTAAGCTTCATATCTCAGGAAAATGAGTTTGTCCACCCAAGGCTTTGTAGGAATCAACTCGGAGGTTAGCTCACTGTCACTCTGAACTGCTTTGCCACCAGAACATGTGCATTTCTGGCAGAAGCAGGGCCTGTCAGAAATATGTAGTTCTCTTTGGGATTTTTCAACTGCCCAGTCTCTTCAAATTTCTCTTTGAATAGGGTCATTGCTATGCCCTGTACAGGTTGTGAAAGGGCAACTTGTTGCCTGATTGCTGAATCCTATCACAGTTTTGGCTGAAATTCATTATATATGTATAAGAAAAAAAAGAAGCTCCATTATTGCTGTTTATTCTCCTTGAAGAGCTTCTATGTAGTAGTTCTGTAAGAAGGACAAATTCCACATACTGATAAAGCACAAGTACTTGTGTACATAATAAGGTGTACTGAAGAATTTAATTTGATCAATACAAACACTAGTTGAGAAAATAATCATCTCTAACTTCATTGTTCAGTGAGAAACAATAAGATAATACTAAGAAAATATTATCAATTGACTGGCATCATTTAGAAAAAAATCACTCTGTTGGAATTCTCATCAGATAAAGGCCAGTTTATTTATTTTGGAATACTGTTTTAGAATTAAGTAGAAATATTACATTATTTGCATTCAAACAGCTGAGCATTTCTGTTTCATATTAACATACTTAGTTTTATACAGTCAAATAAACACTTCACTACTGAACTATAGAAGCTTAAGGAATTATGGCTCCCACTGTATCATATACAGTAAGTAGTTAGGGATGGTTAATTTTTCAGAAATTAATTTAGGTCCTTGATTTTTATTGGTGCTCTAAAACTAGAATGTAGCTTTCTTCACCATAGGATTTCATTTCTGTTTGTAATCTCTGATCCTCTGAACAGGAACAGTCTTTAGTTTTTCTAGACAAAGATAATGACTACCCTGTCCAATTTAATTTTTCCCACTTTCTGTGAAAATGTTAGAATTTGTAAAACAGATTTTTCTCACTGAAAACAATTATATTGTAAAAATGGCTTCAAGAGGGGACTCAGGTAGCTGATAAAACAAAATTGATTATTAAATAAAGGAAAATATGACTTGAAGTGAAGAAGATAGCATTTTTTTTTGCTCAGGAGCCACTGAAATGGGACAGTTGCAGCTTGAAGCAACATTTTGAATATGGCTATAGAACTGTGATGGTACCTTTAAAGTAAAACTGAACTAATTACATGTTAACTATTGAAGACCTGAATTAAAGTATGCAAACCTGACTCTTGGGAAGGACAAAGGGGCTGAAAACAGAAAAACAGTTTATGTTACATGTTGTCACCACAGCCAGTCTGAGCAGAAAGCAATATAGCCTAACAAATTGGGTCTGAGGCAGGGAAAAAGAAAACCTGGTTTCTATTCTCAGCACTGCTGATGACTAATGGACTAGTGAGTCATTTCAAGTCACTGTTTCTCTTTTCTCTCCTTTCAGGCTTGGATTGGAAACACTTCTACGCTTTGGGGGGGGTTTTGCTTTTTTTTTTTTTTTTTTTTTTTTTTTTTTTTGGTAGGGTATGTGAGATCTGAGTCTTCTAAAGCTATAGTAATGTGAATATTCTGAGATAAAGCTTTTGCTGAATCATGAGGTGACCCTGGACCACATATTTTAAGAAAATCAAAAACAGTATGAAGAAATCTCATTCTTAGTTTAATTTTGTGTTCTTATATACTGTTATTCCTGCCCCCATGTAGCAGCAGAAATTCAGTCTTCAAAATGTCTTAGCAGAGGCTGTCTTCCAGTATTTCTCTGCAATTTTGCACCCAAGGGTATTTCAATCATCTGGACTCTTGGGTCTTTAATTACACACTGTCACTGAAGTGAACTTCTGAACCTTTCTAATGTAGGCTATGAGAGTTTTTTAAAAAAACACAAAGTATCTTTTGTGTACAGTGTTCATGTGTTGAAATCCCAGAATTTTCATGATCTTTTTTCTAGATTATTAAACATTGACTTCAAAATACTGTTTCTTCAAAGACTTGTCTGTCTTCAGAAACGATGAGAGGTAGTTCTCATTTTAGAAACATGCCCTCTCCAAATGTAAGATATTTGCACACAAAAAATCTAACTTTAAACATTGCAAGGGTTTGGCTGACTTAAGTTGGCAAGAGATATAAACATGACAGGGGAAAAGTGATGCTTATTTCATTTGATGACACTGCTACTACTCTGTAAATGGCTTGTAGTTTCTTATAGTTAAAACCCTGGCTAGAAGAAAGGGAGAAAATAAAAGCCTTTGATCATCATTAGTTAAGGTTCACAGCAGTGAATGCAGGGCAAGAACATTAACATTAGCAAAAAGACATCCTTAGAAGTCCAAGAAGTTAAATTCATTTGAAACTTCTATATACAAGACTTGTAAATTTGGGAAGAATAATGAAAGTTGGTATTACTTTTTTTTTTGGTATGGATATTAACACTTACACACACACAGAGCTATAAAACATACTCCCCAGCAGCTGATTTTTTTTTTTTTTTTTTTTTTTCTGATGGCCCACAACCCTTACACAACCTTTACAAAGCTCCATGGCAACTCTTTAAACATCCAACACTTTCTGTCATGCTTTGGAGGAGAGAGTTCATGATCTCACACACCCTTCTGGCTCAGTAGTTCTGTCAGTGTGCCTTTTCTGCATCCTTAAAAGCCTTCCTACTTTTGCAAGTATCCATCTCTATCTATGGTAAGCTGTTGGAGATGATCAAATATTCATCATTTAATTTCACTATGTTTTTCAACAGACAAATAATACCTCCCCTTTGCACAACTCAAAATTATCATATAAGAAACGCCAGTTTTAGTGGGTATCCAAGTGATTTGATGTAATTCAGATTTTAAATGGAATCCAAAATTCTGGGTATATATGAACTCATAAAGTGTTGAGTGAATTGAAGTTATGTTTTCTATCAGTAAACCTAACAGATATCTCAGACTTGGAATTACTACCTGAATAAAGGTATTAAGACTTTTTTGTCTTGATGGTATCTGAAACATCAAGGAGTTAATATAAATATTTTGGATTTATAGACATTTTAGGGATATTATCAAAAACTTTTTTTTTTTTTTTTTTTTTTACTGAACTGTTTAATCTTTACCACATGCACTACAGTTTCTCTTAATGAGTGCTGTAAATAAAATCTGATTCCACCTGAGTGCTGTAAATAAAATCTGATTCCACCTTGTCATGTTTTGCTTTAGATTGAAATAAATATTTTTCAGCTGTAGTGAGCATCTCTATATTCAGACTACCATGATCCCATAATCGCTTTTTAATTCTAGTCAAGTCAATACAAAAGTTCTAACACAAGCCATGAACTGTGCAGTACTACATTTCTTAAGACAATAAAGAACAATTACATTATTTTTTAATTTTCCTTTCTCTCTCTCTCTTATATAAAAATTTTTATATATATACAAGGCCAATAAGATAATCTGATTCTGTGCTTTTTAGCCCATGTTTATTGCTACTTAACAGCCGCTTCTTTTGGATAAGTGAATAAGCAAATTTAGCAGTTCAGTCTATCAAACTGTATTTTATTTTAGAGTTCTGTGTTCGGTTTGGTGCTTGTCACACCCAAGACATTATTTTTTGTGTAACTTTGTTCTACTTTTATTTCTACAAGAAAGCTCTTGGCAGCACCATTTATAATGATAGGGGAAGAACTAAAATAATAGGAAAATCCTCTGCAAATCTGTGAAGAACGCTTGTATTTCATTTCTCTTGTACATCCACCATCTTAGACAGATTCAAACAGAAAAAGCTCATAAAGTTGTCCATTTCACAAGTCAGATATACACTTGAGCTTGTCAGCACCTTAGGGCTACCTGTCACAGGAATGTATATTTTAAAATGTGATTTAATACTTCTAGTTGTGCACTTCAAAAACTCTGCAGATAAATAGATTCATGAAGAACTGATGAAGCTGAAAAGTATCTAGAATCAGCTGATTAGAGTGTGGGTATCCTTGCAGAGTTCAGATCTCAATGTAGCAAGGCAATATATGGAGAGACAGAGAGAAACAGCAATTACTTATTTTCAGGGTGGTGATTTAATGCACCTAATTTCAGCAAAGCCCCATGTATCCATACATTTTGACAGCACATCTGCCTGCTATGGGCTATCTGACTACAGAGGTGTTTTCTGTGTTTTCTGTTAGTACTTCTCCCACCTCCATTGAAGAATTTTTTAAACTCTGAATTGCATCAATACTATTTTGCAAACCTTTTCTTAAAAACTATCATTTCACTAGGTCTGAAATCTTCACTGAAGGCTTCTGCTCCTTTTTATCTTCCTGTACTCATTTTCTACACACTAGCGAGGAACTCCCCAGTATAAACTTATTTTAGCTTTGATTGCCTCTTCTGCTAATTTTGACTTAGTTTCCTTGATGGCTCATTAATTACACTAATTGTGGATTATTTTTTCCTTCTACATTTCTTCTAAGTCGTGGCCCTTTCCTAGTCCTACATATTCAAAAGTTTTACAATCCAGCAGGAAAATCACAGATTCTCTGGATTAATAGGAGATATACAGCTTCCAGTCATTAAAATAATCCTGGGAGGTGTCTGGCTATAAACATAGACAATGTGCAGCCATTGCTAGAATACTAGAAAAGTCCCCAACATTCCTACAATCCATGTTTCTCACTCTTGTTCTTCTTTTATTTGGCTATGAAAGCAAAGAAACAAATGGGCAAAATCCACTCCAAAAGCTCCTCCATGTTGCTTATCAGAAAGAGAGTGTTGTTGTTGTTGTTGTTGTTGTTTTTTTAATCTGTACAAGCTTTCCCCAGTTTCTCATGGATCAACAGACTCATTCTCTTCCCTCACTTATCCTCTGTCCAATGAATAATAGTAATTAAACATGTCTAAAAGAGTGTGTTTTGTGTTTTGGGAATACTTTACTTATACCTTGAAGCTATTTTACACAGTCTGATATTCACCACTGAGATCTTGTTGTTCTGAATATTCATAGTTGATTATTTGGTCCTGCTATGAGCATGGCCTACCTAAATTAACTTAGTTTAATTTATTTTATTTTAATTTATGCTTAAAAGTTGGGATTTATTTTGCCATTTTCTCCATCTTGCTTCTTAGAGATTGTTGTGTCGTTCCAGAAAAAGGACTTGATTTAGTGGAGGCAGTTAAACTTGGCCACAGCTTTTCTTGGCACTATCTGGGACAACAGTATGTGGGATAGGTTATCGCTCCCTCTTAAACTGTAGTTGCATTGTGGAAGCCTTTCTGTCTGGTCTCCAGCCCTGCCTTTCCTTTCGGGGCAATGGGGAAAACAAGAGGACCTTGCTGTGCTAACTCTGACCCCTGCTGCTTTGGAGAACTTTTGGGGTTTACTAACCACATATTCATCTCAAGAATAATTTATGTTTAAGTTGACCTCACTGGTTTGCTTGACTTTGTGGTTGTTTGCCAGAGAGTTCAATCAGGGCAGTGAGGTCTTGGTGTTGAGGTGGGGAGAAATGTGGGAAGTGCTCTGCAGAACCATGGGCAGTAGAGTAAGCTGCAAAGGGGGATGCCCCTTTTTCCACTCAGAGCTGCAGCCAGATTAAGGACATAAAGCATGTAGAGTTTTGATGTGTAAAGGAATGACTTGGAGATTAAAAGCCATAAACAATTTAATAGGGATTTTGCTACAGTAAATTAATCCTAACATTGCTTTTCAGAAATTTCTTGGAAATATATATATATACAGACATATATATATATATATAGTGTGTGTATGTGTTTTGTGTTTTGATCTGTGAAAATCTACACTAGTTTGCTTCTTGATAAATTGATAATATTCTTTTTTATATTAGCAATAACAAAGTATTCTAATACTAATGCAAGAGAATTTTCCTCAGACAAAACTAAAAGTCAATGCTAAAATCAGTAAGAAATATTCCATGTTCTTAATAAAATACATTATATCACAACCAAATAGAGCATTATCAAAATAGTAATTCCAGTTTGCTAAACTGTAGTGAAAAAAATAGTCAGCAGCCTATAAAATGCATAAAATTCTCTTTCAATTTTACAGTTATGAAATTTGAACCATATTACACATTCTTTAACTTCCACCCTAACATCCCATGGATGGAGAAAGATCCAACTCTTCCCCCTCTCCCCCCCCACTCCCCCCTTTTTTTTTCTAGCTGTGAAAATACTTTTTCTGGTCATCTCTTTTTCATCCAATCCATTAATCCATTCAACTGTTTATTTTATGTTACAGTGCCTGACCATTTCATTCTGATGAGTGTGCTAATCTTGGTGTTTGCCAAACCTTCTCTAGACTTTATTACCAACTTCCTGCTTGGCTAGATTGAACTGAGAATAGGAGCCTTAGTTGTGTTATTTTTAAGAATTTCATACTGGGTACAGAACCAAATACTGTGTTGGGTAACAGGCTTTATTTTTATTTTTTAAAGGCATGAACATAAAAAGAGTGAAACACTTCAGAAAAAAATCTTGAGTTGCAGCTAAAAAAAGAAGCTATTATAATGCCATACTGTATCATAATTTAAACATAATTTTAGGCATTTGGACAGAGCTATTTCAATTTTGTAGCACTAAAGTTTATGGACTTGAGGCATTTCCCTTGACTTTAAGGTCTCTCATTACAGAGTGATCTCAATTTCAGGCACTAGTTTAAGCCTATACAAATCTAGTTTTTCATTTGCAGCTTGTTTTTCTACCTGATACTTCCACGTCTATCCACCCTCTTAAAATCTCACTGCTCTGTACTCCAGAACTTCTAGTAAACTAGTATGCTCTGTTATATTACTTTCTATATTATTATTTTTTTAGATCTGTTTTGTTTTGCTTTCCTTATGCCACTGGCCCTGGTACAACCCATTTTCTTTTTACTTCCACCATTCCTTTCTTCCCTCCATACCTCCCTCCCTTTCCTCTCCTTTACTTCTTTTTCTTCATTCACTCAGCTTTGCAAGTATTTGAAAATAACTAATAATCCTAAAATGTAACTTTTCACTCTCCATTTGCCCACATGTGTTTGGTTAAAGATAGGAAAGATGCTGTAGTTACTTGTTCAAGAACGTCTGTATAGTTCTAATACTTCCTATTTAGGAATAATTACATTAGAAAATATTTTTTTTTTCATTTGTTTTGAGTGGATTAATCAAGAGTTCAAGTCAGATCAGCTTGCAGTTTGACACTTAGAGACTAAGGGTTACCTAAAGGTTGATAAGCGTCTGCTCATAGTAGTGTTTGTAAGAAATTGCTTTCTTCCTGTTGTGACAAACAATTTTCTGGCCTGCAGCATATATCTGGAGCAGCAATAAATCTAGTAGGACATAATCAGAAATATCTTTTAAAAATTATTTGCAGGTCATGCACTGTACTGTAGCTGTGGCTACAAAATTATTAGAACTTTAATGGCTAGGATGGCATTTTACAATCTTTTGGAAAAATAAAGATGAAAGACACCCTAAGGTGGTGCTCCAAAACACCCTTTTGTGGATTTTCCCTAGTGCTTGTAGTTTATTGTGTAGAAGAGCCAGGTAAAGACTGGCTATGTTATAATCGAAACTCCCTCTTCAGAGTTTTGTGATGGCTTCTTCCATTGATTTCTTCCACTTGTCATCACTATTTTGACTTGATAGGGAGAATGAGTAAATATTTTAGTGAGACACTTTAGGAGAAAAATGAAAACACATCAGGGATATTTTTTTACTGAAGTTTTCAGTCACTTCTTCTTCTTCAAAAAAAAATATTGCTTGTTTGCATAAACTGCACAACAAACACACACAAATTCTTTTGTTTTTAAATAGCAAATATGCACATTATATTTTAAAACTAATAAACTATAACTTAATTTGCATCACATAAATATAATCACTGGTAGCTATAGAGTATATTTATTTGCAAGTGGTGTATTTGTGTACCAGTACTGTAGCCTGGCCTGGGGCCCCAGCACAAGATGTGTGTAGACCTGCTAGAGCAGGTCCAGAGGAGGGCCACAAAAATAATCAGAAGGCTGGAGCATCTCTCCTATGAAGAAAGGCCAAGAAAGCTGCGGATATTCAACCTGAAGAAGAGAAGGCTCCCAGGAGACCTCCTTGCGGCATTTCAGTACTTAAAACTGGCTTATAAAAAAGATGGAGTATACTTGGGCAAAATACTCACACAAATAATGATAGGACAAGAGTTAATGGTTTTAAACTAAAGGGGGGGAAGAGTTAGATTAGGAGGAAAGTCATCACTTAGTGAGGCACTGTAACAGGTTGCCCAGAGAAGCTGTGGATGTCCCATCCCTGGAGGTGTTCAAGGCCAGTTTGGATGAGGCTGTGGGCAACCGGATCTATGAAGACAGTCCAACAGTGTAGCAGGATGCCCAGGAAAGTTTTGCAGTGTCCATCTTTGGAGGTCTTCAAGACCTAAATGGGCCAATTCCTCAGCAACCTGGCCTGAACTTAGAGCTGGCTGTGACACCTGAAGCTGGACTGGACACCTTCTGCAGTCCCTTTCAACCTTAATTATTCCATGATCTTATGAGCCCACCAACAGGCTAGTTTTTCTCACTAGAAAAACAGGGCTGCTTTGTTTTATTATTATTACTATTATTATTTTATATTTTTTATTTTTTAATTATTTTTTTTTTAGTTCTTTTGTCAATTGTGTTTAAATTGAAGTATAAGGACTTCTATGATATTGGAAGCTGGAAAGACCAACAGGTCTTCTGTTCATGAATGATGATTTAATAGATTGATAGAATCTTCTATCAATCAATAGAATCTTCTATCAATCAATAGAATGATTGATAGAAGATCTCTGAGATCTCCTATGTAAAGTAATAGTGTAAGACAGTATACCAGCTTGACAGTTATGCACCTTTTTTCCACCTCTGATCACTGAAGTCACACCACGCTGAAAATACCATTTATAACTCTAAAGGGATATCCCTGTACTTTGGAGATAAATATATCATACTCAAAAGTTTAAGACAGGATTTCAGTCTGTTAGCTGAGCTTGAAGCAATGATGTGAATTTGAACTGAATACTGTTTCTTAGTATTCGAATAATTTTGTATTAGAGTATGGTTCATTGCAGATAGTCTCTTCTCCTAGCTTTTTAATCCAAAGGCATGAAGCTGATCCTAGAGCATGAAAACCATCTCCCTCTTAATATAAATTGAATTTCTAAGAAGAAAAATGAAAAAAATTTTGATATGCACCAGTCCCCGAAATGGATCCATACTTTAAACCACTTCTCTGTGAAAACACTTAAAATTATGCGTCACAAATTGAGTACTTGATTATATCTCTGGAAATTTTCCTTGCACAGATAAGAAGTTATATATTATTTGCACTCCAGTGATTTTTATATAGTTGTCCATACAAAAGGTACTAACAGACTCAGTTTAGAAATCATCACCACAAATATGTTTCTAGGTTAATTAACTTGGCTGAAATTGTCATTATTTCCCAAATGCTATATTCATAGACAGTGTTCAGCTTGAAGCAATTACCACATAAAATGTTAGACAGCAAGGAAACTCATTTAGTTAAGAAAACACTTAGGGGAACTTGGGTCAAAGTTGCGATATGACCCCTAGGCAAGCTGTTTAATCACTTTGTGTTTCAGTTATCTGGCTGTAAACTGAGAATCACAGGAATAGCTCCTTTCTCTGCTTTCCTGCATGTTCAGGCTTTGCTCTGACAAGTTTATCAACTAAATAAGAAGACAAAAACCTGTTTAGCATAGAAATATGTCACAGAACAATATTGCTGGACTGCTAGATGTTACTGTGATCATCAATGTAAATAATCAAATAACATCTGAGTTGAACACTACTGTCTAATTCTGCAGTTGGGCTTATTTTTCAAAATTATTTGATATCACATAGACATGCAACCCATTGGGATTATCTTTGCAGTTTTGTCTCTAAACCTGCTGCAGTCATGAGAAATTACGTGTCAAGCAATCTTCTCACTTGATAGCTGAATAAAACTTCTTTGTGATTAAGCGGAAAAAAAGCATTTCTATTGAAGAGTTTGAATAATAAGGCATTTTCCTAATTGATCTTTGTAAATTGATGCAGACTTTAAATTTCAGCTACCAAGGTACATCTGAAGAGTATATAAACTCAGTAGATTAACCTTACAACACATAACATCTTGCAGTATGTATGTGTAAACTGCTGACTGGTTTATTACAGTTTCTTACAGAAAGGATTTTGAATACTCCAGTACTTTTTATGATTAGTTATTTGCCACCAGAACCCAGTGTCTCCATGGATTAGACATGCAGATTGAATTTTCAATTAAAATTTGTCTGTCTTTCAAAAACATCCTTGTCTGCAGTCAAAAGCTACTGGTACAAGGGTTTCTCTTCAGTGATTTTCAATATCAAAGCCATCTTTGGTACACCTGAAATAAACAGCATTATACTAATGGTTATAAAAAGGCAATGAAATTTTGAATACTTTAATTCAATTCTGAGCTCAGTATAAAAGAAGTGTTATACATAGGAGTTATTTCCTTTACACCTATCAATTTACTCTTATTTATGTTCAGAGAATAAGTGACTAATTTTTAAAGGTAATTTGCTACTCCCAGAAAGCATTCAATCAACAGCTTTGGAGGCTGAACTCTTTTATTTAGCCCCAGAGTATATGTGAAATGAGCAACACAGCAATACTGCTCTGCCAATGTGGCATACACCTGACCAAAGGGAAAACTGTTTTTTAAAGTCCATTTGGTGAATGTTATGAACTGAAGGCATTTGATAGAAGGTACAGGTATCTGAAAAGGAGTTTGGATTCATGTTCCACTGTGGACACAAGCCACTGCTTATGATAGTCTTTGATGCTGGGAGCAGTTTCAAGGAAAAAGGAGAGGAGCAAATGTCTTTATTTATTTTTATTTTTTTTTCTTTGTGAAGTAGAATGATAGAGTAACTGAAAATGTTCAAAATGTATTGTCTCTGAGATGACACTAGGAATGAGATATTCCAGTTCAACACCTATACCTGACTGAGAATAGAAGTGTTTTCTTGACTTCTGAATAATTATTCTAGGGCTAATTGTGCTAATATCTATATCTATGAATAAAAAATCTATACAATATAAATCTACTGAAAGACTTCTTAAATAACTTCTCCACCCTTTGTGTAATCATGTAGCTGATGTTTAAAAATACCTCATGGCACATTTTATTTCCAGAATGGATCAAAATGTCAAATTTACAAACAGTTTTAGTACAGATACTATTGTTTCTGTTATTTATTTATTTATTTTTTAAATGCAAAGGTCTCCGAATTAATTAGAACAGTTGCCATGGAAACATAGTGGGCAAGAAATATTTATAGTTACTGCAAGCAAGCATATTGCAGTTTAATACTTTAAAATGTCAAGAAAAAAAATCTCTAAAACAAAATAAAATGCTTTTTGTTTGTTTGCCAGTCCCTATTTTCACAGTTTCCTGTTAAAATATTTTGTGTCTTGCCTTTAGGAAGAAAAAAAAAAAAAAAGGAAGAAAAAAAAATTCTCTGTTTGGCTAAAATCATTTTTCAAATATAAAGACAAATAACATCTTGTCATCTTGCAGACTTAGGTACGCTATTATACATGTGTGATGTCATTAAAGTCAACAACTGTAGATTTTTCAAAGCTAATTAATTTTAAAGTCTTTTTTTTTTTTTTTTTTTTTAAAGTGTCTAAACTCTAATGTTAATTGCAACTACCAAAATGTACATGCCTTATTCATAAATGCAATATAACAAGTATCTGATAATCTTATTAGTCTTAAATGAGTCTTATTCTTAATTTGTTAATTGGAATAGTACTTTATAGAATCATAGAATATCCGAGTTGGAAAGGACCCACAAAGATCATCACGTCCAACTCCTAGATCCCCAAAGGACCACCCAAAAAAATCAGACCGTGTGTCTGAGAGCACTGTGCAACCGGTTCTTGAACATCAAGAGGCTTGGTGCCATGACCACTTCCCCAGCGAGCCTTGTCCAGTGCACAACCACCCTCTCAGTGAAGAACCTTTTCCTGATATCCAGTCTGAACCTCCACTGCTGCAAATTCAAGCCATACCCTCAGGTCTTTTCTCTGGTCACCAGAGAGAAGAGCTCAGCTCCTGTCTGTCTGCTGGTGCTGTCTTCCCCTCATGAGGAAGTTGTAGGCCACAAAGAGGCTTCCCCTCAGTCTCCTCCATGCTGAACAATCCAAGTGATTTCAGCTTGTAATAACAAGCACTCAAAATGATCTCAGTATATATTGTATTCATATATACATATTATATATATTATGAGAAGACATTGGTGTTGTAATCCAGCTTTCAGAAAGTATGTGCTTCTCTGTGTCTCAGGACCACAGATTGGCTCTATGTTACCTGACAGTTAAGACCTTCCTCGGTGGGCCTGAACATCTGAAGATACCGTTGGTAGCCACCTGAATGTAGTGAAGCAGAAAGCTGTCTCTCCTTCCCATCTCACACAGGGGATTAAGGAAAAAAATCTGATTACTCCAAGGCAATAAAGACTGTTACACAAATGAAAATATGTCCTTAAATTAAATATTCAGCTCCTAACTTATGTACCACTTCAGTGCACTCTTTTAAATGGAAATGTTTTTTTTTAAAACTCTGACTTATTTAAATATTTGAGCAACTGCCCTACAGGTTCTGCATTTAAGTGAATCCTATCTAGGCACTTCACTAACCATGTGCATGCTTGCATATGTATGGATATCTCTAAGGAAATCAGAGGGGGTTAAGAAGATAGATAGATAGATAGAGAAGAAAAACTGCAAAATAAAGACAAATAGTTTCTACTAAGTTTCATGAATGAGAAATGAATCCCTATTAAACCTGGAGGGATTCTCTCTGTATAGTGTTTGAATAAGGGGTAAGAGCAGAATTAATCTAACTTGTCACAAATAGTGTGAAAGAACAGAAATAAGCCAGGCATTCACTTGTGATGTACATCATTTATTTTCAGGATTTTATGCTGCAAATAACAGCAAAATGCTGTCAATTATAGCAGCAAATCTCTTCTAGGGATGATGACAGTATAATATACATTATTGAATTGGGTAGACCCATATGCATTTAAAGAAGACCACACTTCCTGAAAGTTCACCTCCTCCCATTCAGCAATGCAGATCCTGAAGTATTAAGAACATGAAACAAAAGAAAAATATTGAACAGAAGGAGGAAGAGTTCAGGTTTTCTTCTCTCAGAGAAACATTAATTTCTTCATACAACCATGGCCATCAATCACAACAGGAACTGCTAACTGTCTGCTTTGTTTACCAAACTGGAAATGATAATTTCATGATTTATATAACATTCAGGGAGAAAAATGAAGCTGACATTTCTGCCTGCATATTGTAAATAACAAGAAGGTTTCATGTTAAAAGGCATGGGTTTCTTGATGATTGTTTTAACCGTGTGCTAAGTTGCTTCAGAAGATGTTTTCTTATTTTTGTCATGTTTCTCATCTTGAAAATTATTGGTTTGCTCTTTCATTTCCCTGTTACAGAACTGATTATTTCTCTATATTTTTGAAGATGTGCCTGTAGCATGATTTCTTTTGCTTTTTCAGTTTAAAGAATATATTTAATTAAAGGTCCCTAGAAATAAACAGATCTTTCTAGCACTTTGCTAGATTAAGTTCTATGTTGTTACCAATGATGGAACATATTATTATTTCAGTTACCATTGCTATACACTGTCTTTTTAGATATTTTGTTTGTTTGTTTGTTTAAATGAATGAAATTCTTGTAATGTTTATGTAATGGGTATCACAATGTGCTACTTGTCAGCAGTGTATTCCAGGTATATTGTGTCCCTGGTGAATTAAAACATTTTTTCAGTGCAGAAGCAAAGATAAAAATAATAAAGTGTATGCAAGGAAGATCACAAATTTGTTCAAAAAGAGAAATTGCATATTAAGCAAAGTGCTGTGAAGCAAAGGACAGAAGAGAAAGTGTGTAGCTTTACCTCATATCTTCTAAAGAATCTAGATTAGGAAACACTGTCTCACACTTATTTACATGCCAGCCTCCAGCAGGATGCAGCTTGACCTCAGGTTGACTCCACAGTCACAAGCTAAAAGGAACAGTTATGCAACTCAGAGTGGCTAAAATTAACCATATGAAACCCCAGAAGGCTGGGGTGATAGTACCCCAAAATCACAGAAATTTAAGGAACAATGTCATTTTTTTCATTGAAAAAAAAATTTGCTTTTATTATTGTAGCATCCATTTTTATTGTGCAAACAGTCCATTTTCTTTGTTTCTTTTTCTTTTTCTTTTTTTTTCTTTCTTTCTTTCTTTCTTTCTTTCTTTCTTTCTTTCTTTCTTTCTTTCTTTCTTTCTTTCTTTCTTTCTTTCTTTCTTTCTTTCTTTCTCTTTCTCTCTTTCTTTCTCTTTCTCTTTTTCTCTTTCTTTCTTTCTTTCTCTTTTTTTCTTCCTTCCTTCCTTCCTTCCTTCCTTCCTTCCTTCCTTCCTTCCTTCCTTCCTTCCTTCCTTCCTTCCTTCCTTGTCCTTCCTTCCTTGTTCCTTCCTTCCTTGTCCTTCCTTCCTTCCTTGTTCCTTCCTTCCTTCCTTCCCGTTGCAGAATATGCAACAGGATTTGGTGAGGTTTGATACAATTACTGAAACCATGTCTAAATTTCAGACCCGGGTCTCATGCCTCAGCTGTAGCACTGTGATCCATCCTGAGGACCCTGGAGCTTTGCTGGTGTGGGACAGCAAAAGCATGAAAAGGTTCAGCACGAGAGAAAGACAGAAGGCATTAACATTACCTTCTGTGTAGTTTTAAATAACACCTAGAACATGAAGTGTTCTTGTGTTATTTCAGTCATATACTCTCTCTGTCTCTTTTCCTTTCTCCACCAAAATTTCTTTCCTCTCACATCTTCTTTCACCTTCATTTTAATAAAAGTCAGACTTACCAAAGTAAGTTACTCTCTTTTGCACACTTCTCTGCACCCGTGACCAGAGATACTAAAGAAAATAATGTTTTAAGTAGTTCACTGCAAGTACAGCTCTCAACTGGCTTATATATATATATATGTGTATATATATATATATATATATATGATGTTTACAGGTTAACCCATATGCAAGACAATACAATGTAGTCCCCCATCGTGGAGCACGGGAGGGAGAAAGAAACAAGTTAATGTGTGGTCTGTACTCTGCTCCCTCACCCACATAAACTGTACTGCAATACTGCAAGAAACTTTACTACTACTTTACTGTAGCACGTAGCCAATGCTCCACAAGAGATGTTTTAAGGCTGGTAATGGCCTGTGTTGTGTTTGCTTTCTCCAGCAGGGAGGTTAGAAATAGGAGTCAACTTTATAAAAAAATGTGTTTTCTGTCTTTATAATACTTTTGTCCGCAGTCAGTGTGCTTATGGATAGCTGTCAACTCTGACAATAACAGTTATTCCAGCTCATTCTAGCTTTTTCATTCATTTTTATCCTCAGTAGAAACAGAATTTTCAGGATTACAAACAAGAATTTCAGCTAATACAGTCCACCAGTCCTCTATAAAAGCTGTGGGGAGAAGGGAAAACATTTTCTAATAGAAAGCTTTTATTCATTTATTTTTATTTTAAAATTAATTTTAATTTTATTTTATTTTATTATTTCAAATGTCTAAGTTTCAGGTTGTTTCATTGGTTGGTGTTTTTGTTGTTGCTGTTTAGTTGTTCTTGCATGTTGCATGTTTCCAAGAAGTGTAGAAGATTTGTAATGGTCTTTATCTGCCAAGAGTCTTATAAAGTCCATCTCTATAACCAAAACTTCAAATATTTAATATTGTAGAGCGAAAGGTTCATATAGACTGTTGTGTGAAAGGCAAACACCTCTTGGAAAATGAATATCATCCAGGGATATTAGCAAGCTGAAATTCACAAAATCCCTGACAGCTAGACATTTGTTCTGGTATAGAGAATTGTTAATTTACTGAAGTTCTGACAGCATATTAATGTTTTGTAAAAAATGCAGGGTACATCTGAAACCCAGGGAGTATGCAAATGATACAGACAGATGGGAAAATTTTCAATGACTTATTCTACAATTTAATTAGGAGATAGGGATTAACATTAGCATAAAAAAATGAGCATATTATTTTCCTTTTTTCCTGAGTAATGTAGCTGCAGTTAAAACTTCCCAAGCTCTCAAATTTAAACATTTGCAAAACTATAGTATATACCTGGGAAAGAAATGAGTTCAAAATTAAGTCATGACCAGTTTTCATAATGCAAGGAAAAAGGTGGTAAAATGTATTCCACACTAAGAATTTCTTGTTCTAGGTCAGCAGACCTATTATATTGCCATCTAGAAGTGTTACCTACAATATCACAGCTCAAAAAGAAAGCTGCCAAAGCCATTATGCAGCAGTAGTATGCTCAGACGTACCACCTATGAAAGGAAAACACCTTCCTTCTCTGAGACTCCTGAATCATTTCTGGAACTAATAAACAGGGCTCCAAAACCTCTCACATGAAGAACAGTGAACTGAAGACCTTTTAGATTTTCATTTTGTGAAATGTTAGAACACTCTGTGGAAAACTCTTTAATTAACACCACCTATGTTTTCCCTGTTATTGTTCTTGCTTGGAATAACTAAATGGATCCATATTGGTGCTTGTGACAGCAAATGGATAATTGGACCAAAGCAATAACATAACATCATGCCTCTTGTAATGAGAGCCTTAACTCACTGACATAGAAAGTCTCTTGCAACCATTGTCTGCATATACATGCATAAACCCAACCTAGGCTTTTTAAACATACCTAAGAAGAGACTGAAATATATGCTCTATGTCAAGGATGCAAATCTGAGATGTGGGAATAGGAAGTCTGAGAAGTTATGTTTTTTATATTTTTTTAATGTTCCGATTAATGCATATTGTTTCAAAATAAATATATGAGAATATTACAATTAATCCTACACAAATTCCTGTTTACAAAAGAAAATCTACTTGAAGCATGTCATTAGAGGCAAATATTAAGTACAATTTATTAGTAAACTTTGTAATTTCTTGACCCCATTGGGAAAACAATAGCGGTCATCTTCCAAGATAAAAATTCACACTTAATTCTTATGATTAATTTCTTATTTTTTATAATCATAAAGCAAAGGCAAAAGTTTACTCAAATATATATATATATGTATATTTGATCTAGGTAGAATACTGTAGTGGTGCAATATGCAGACCAATTCAGAAAAAAATATCTATATAAATGCGATTTTATTCTTTGAGCTCACAATGAAGATGGATGATATCTATAGGTGTGTTACTTTGCCATAAAAGCAATAAAATAAAAGCTATTAAGGGAATTTTATGACCTTACATGATTAATAGAAAATATTTGATTAAATGCTCTTTAGTGTTCTATTAGAATAAAGTAATATTTTTAACTGAAAAACTGTCATTTTATTTTCCATGCCTTTTGCTAACACTATCAAGTCTTTGCAAAACAATGAAGTTCATATTTTAGGGAAAATAACTGAAAGTCAGGATCCTAAGAAGATTTTTTTTTTAATTATTTTTTTTTTTTTACTTTTTTATTTTTATTTTTTCCCTGCATGGCTGTGTATATGTTTGTGTATGAGTTTTTGTCCTGTAAAGACGTCTGGCATTCTATTAAATCACTTATGACTTGGCTAAAACTGAAATAAATGTTTGGACTGAAATTTCCTACTGTAGGCTTATGCATCAGATGGAATCTTATTCAAAACAGTCAGACAAAATAGTTCAGTTATTTCAGAGAATGAGATTAGGCAAAGTATGTTGTTTTACCAGTGTTAAAGAACATTAGAGAACAGTGCCATCCAAAAACTGGAACAGAACCGAGAAGCTGTTAGTTATGCCATGGCTCTGGAAGCAAATAGCAGCAAAGCCAGATGCTTATTGAATGTCTGCTTTGCTTTCTAAACCATAGAGGGGAAAGCAGAAAGTTTGTGCTACCAGACTCCCTAAAGCAGTGACTATGCTACAGATTTATTATCTGAATGTTTCAGTTGTGCCCCACAACTCTGTTTTTCTTTTTATTGGTATTATTATTTTAATTCAAATTATAAGTGCAGAGAAGATGAAGTTGATGCTGAAGCTGATGATTCTCTGCTAAACAGTAGTTAATATTACAAGTGACAGAGGAGAGTAATTGATGAAAATTCTTCTGTATTCCTATATTATAATGTTTTTATTAGATAATGAAAGATTACCCCCCCCCCCTTTTTTTTTTTTTTTTCCTTTCCAGAAGATCACTGTTTAATCCACTGATTGGTTACTTGTTCAGATCCTAAATATTTGTTCTCTGCATTATGTAATATAACATAACATTTTTGGAAGAAAACTCACTTTTCTCTATTAGATGACTTTTTGAAACTGTTTAAGGGTGATCCATGAATTTGAAACATATTTGTATTCAAAATGCAATAAATCAAATCTAAAAGAGAAGATATTTGGAGAATGTTCTTTCTGAATATCTTGTGGCATGCTGGGCATGATGTATCTCCCACAAGGTCCAAGTAGGATTCAGGTACATGATTGTCTGAACTACCTAAGGAGGTGCACAGAAGACTGGCATGGTCATCACCTGCAACATCATCTTCCCTTGCCATGCCAAGTGCTGCTTTCATGTCATCTATCCTGCATACCAGGAGCTGGACTGGAGCTAGCTAGAGACTTTGGCTCTAAGGACATAGGAGAGCTCAAAAGGACAGGGTTATATCATTTTGCAATCTGTAGTGGGTAAGTTGATTAGGTCCAGTATTTACTGTTGCTATGTATCAGAGAACTGTTCAGAATGCATTCCTACAGCACAAAAGTTATTAATAGCTCAAATAAAGAAATATTCACGGACCGAAGTTTTAGCCATACTCTGGATCTCAATACTCTTCATCTTTCTTGGACTGAGCCAACTCTTCATTGAATGGTAAAACTATCACCAATTTCAGTCAAGGCCCAAAAGTAAATGGCTGTGGGAGAAAGATTGCTCATCTTTCAGAGCAGTGAGGCATAGATGTGAGACATTCTCATTCCTGGAAGTGTTCAAGACCAGGCTGGATAGAGCTTTGGGCAACCTGGTCTAATGGAAGGTGTCCTTGTCCATGGCAGGGGGCTTGGAACTACATGATCTCTAAGGTCCCTTCTGACCCAAGCCATTCTGTGATGAGTCTATGGTTATTCCCTTCCTGATGTGATAGTATCAATTATCGCCTCTAAGTCTGGAGCTGATTTCTAGTTGACAAGTTTGTAACTCACTACAGAGACACTGGGACCGAATGGAAGCCTCTGTTTGCAGAATACTGTGTCCTAATTAATCCACCAAATGTTTTGTTGGACAATCTGTCAAAGCCATTACTAAAAATTGAGCGTAGCTGTGTTTCAGACTATATTTCTTGTTTTAATGGCTCTGCCTCCAATCAGGTAAGGCAGCAGCACACAATAAAGCTGGGTTTATCAGAAAAGCAGTGTTTTCAAAATCTATTTGGCACATTTTAAGGAAGGTGTGATTTCACTGGAAAGTATTTTAATACCAAGATAATAGACACTACAAAAGGTTGTCAGCCAGACTCTGATAATCAGTACTTGCAACTACCATACTAAGTCTGATAGTGTTTATATTTTTCTCTTTTACTAAAGACTGTTTCTTTTGAACTAAAAATAAAATTACTGGCTAATAAAAGAGCATATTAGATTCTTCACAGTGCAAATTGGTATGGTACAAATTAACTGAACTGTGTCAACTGAGGTTGAGGCGTGAGCTTAATGGGATAGTGAGGAAATTTGCAGACCACATCAAAAGAAACTCCAATAATATCAAAAGAACTGAAAATTCATAAGCAAACCTTGTAAATTATTTTGCTGTCTATACAGTTCTTTTAAAAATCAGATGGGAAGATAATTACAATAACGTACTTAAATATAGAGGACATTTATTACTGAAAGCAGAATTAGTGCTTTATTTTACTATTATATGTTACTCAGATTGCTTAATCTGAGAGTTTCTTTTATTTATATTTAAATGTGAATCCATTTTTTTTTTCTATTAAATTTATGATATTTGATGTATTACATACTCCAAATCTTTTACATTTGAATTTTTATTTATTTACACTATGAATTTTCTTGCCTTTGTTAATAAGTATACTGCTAAAATTTAGATTTGGATGTGTTCAAAATTAAACCCTGTCCATACCCTCTTTTTGATCCATTTTATATATACTAGACACTTAAACAGTGGCACAGTACTTTTATCCAGTAATGTTTGACAATGGCAAAGGGCCAAATGATTCCTTCAGCTTATGAAAACAAGCAAAAGCAGACTTTTTAGTCCACAGTATTTTTCTAATGGTTTCAGTCTGGTGAAATACTTTGTTGAAATTAGATTGAAGCAGTCTACCTATTTACAGTCCTGAGAAGATTTTGGAACTAATTAACACAATTTTTCACACCTCACAGTTGGAAATAAATGGAACTTAATAGGGACAAGGTAATTCAGGACCTATCCTGCCAAGGGTGAGGACTGTGTAGGATCTCAGGGTTATAACATATGTGGTCCTGATCTTTAATTAGCTAACAGTTTGGAAATCTGGAAGGCTGAATAATGTACTGGTTGAGAGGAAGGGAGCAAACTGTGCGATATACAAATTACAGACAAACAAAACAAAACAAAACAAAACAAAAGGAACCACATAGGCCATGAAGAAGAACACTTCTGCAAACAGTCGCCCCAGAAATGTAATTGTGGAGAAAGGTTATGTGAGGAAAGAGAGAGAATAGGTTTTCTAGGTTTGCAAGTACATAGCTATACCTATGTCTGTCTCCAGGTATAGTCAGTTGGGATATCAGAAATTATTTGGATTTCCTCAAGTCATACAATTAACAGAAAAAAATGTACATGATAATTGCAGAAAAAAAAAAAAAAATACTTTTGCCAAGGGTGAATTACTGTTTTGTACTCTATTCTAGTGAACCATACTTCCGAAAGGGGCCAAAGGCCATTATGGACCTTCCATGCTACTTTTCTAACAGTTCTTTGAAAACACCTAAAAGATGTATCATAGACAACACTGATTTGACTTTGCCTTAAGAAGTTGTTTCAAAATTTGCCACCTACCAGTGACCCAGGCCTGGGCTAATTGGGCATAAAAAACAAAAGCTCAGAGAAAATCAAAGAACGCAGAAAGATGCCTCCAAACCAACCCACAAGCTATCAATGCCACAAGCACTGTAGCGTTTGTCACTAATTAGGTCAGAATCCTGTGAATGCAGATCTTGCCCTGACTTGCACTTCAGTGACCTGTTTCTAATCAACAAAGAATGTACTCTTACCTTTTGCCAGCTAAAAAACTTGCATTGCATTTTCAAACAGCTTGTCCTCTATACTACAAGTTGTTGTTCTATATTACAGTTTTGGAATTCAAAAAGTTTAAATTACTGTCTTCCCCCATATTTGTTGCCTGGCTATAGAAAGAGAACATAATGAAACCCACTTTTTGATGTTTTTTCAGCTAACCAGAAGGAAGAGATTGAAGAGTGTGATGCTCCAGACCCTCAGATGCTTTAAAAGTAGGTAGTTTGATAGCTCTGTCTTGATTTAGGTAGCTAGCTGTCTTGATGGAGCTGGCTGTGAAAATCTGTACACAATAAGATATGAAATAAATTAACACTGATGTGTTTCTGAGGATGATGTCGTTATCACATCATAAAGCCACCATGCAGTAATTATATGGTGTTTGGGATTGTATTCTATCATAGGATAAAAATAAATTGCAGCAATATATTTTTACTTGTTATCTAATTCTACATTTTTAAAGTTATGTGTTTAAATACATAATCTTTTTCTCTTCCTTGTGGTTGTGCTGCCCAAGAAAATTTGTGATCTAGGTAAGAGTACAACTGGATTCATTTGCTCCAGGATGAATGAAGATTTGAAGGGATTTCAGAGCTACTGTGATTTATACTAGCTAGGAATCTGTCCCAGACTTTCACAACAAAGTCCAAATTCTTCAGAACTGCTCTTTTGAATAGCACTTTGCAGCAGCCAGCAGTACTGCTCAGGAGGAATAAAAGCTGTAGAGTTTGTCTCTCATCACGTGGCAGTTGATCACAATAGGCTGTGGTGGTTTTACCGTGCTAGGCAGTTGAACACCACAACCGCTCTCTCACTCCCCCTCCTCAGATGAGGAGGGAATGAAGTAAAGGAACAACTCACGGGTTGAGATAAGGATGATTTAATTAAAGAGAAATATATATATATATATATTATTAAGGAAATATTATTATTAATTAAACAATTCAACTAAAGGGAAAAAAGGGAAAGGGGAAGAGGGAGGGGGAAAGGGAATAACTAAACAAAACAAGTAAAGGCTATGTGGAAGTGCAGAGGAAAAGAAATTACTCTCTACTTCCCACAAATGAGTGATGCTTGACCACGTCCTTGAAGCAGGGCCTCAACGCACGTAGCCGGTGTTCGGGAGGAGGACAGATGTTTTCACAACGAGAGCTCACCCCTCCCCTCTTCTTCCTTTTTCCACCTTTTATTGCTGAGTGTGACATCATATGGTATGGAATATCCCTTTGGTTGGTTTAGGTCAGCTGCCCTGCTGATGTTTCTTTCTCACTTTTTGCCCACCCCCTAGGAGGGTCAGAGAGAGTCCTGATGCTGTGCCAGCACTTCTCAGCAGCAGACACAACACTGGTGTGATACCACTGCTGTTCTAGCTACAAGTGCAGAGCGCAGCACTGTATGGGCTGCTGCAGGGAAAGTTAACATCCCAGCCAGACCCAGTACATAGGCAAACAAAACATCTGATATCCTTTTTCCTTTAGACAAATGCCCGTGACTTGACACCAAGTAGTAAACACAAAATAAGTCTTCTGTTTTTTGAACTCTGGCATAATGTCTAAGTTCTGCATTTTAAGAAAAATAAAATGCATACTGAATTCCCCCCCCCCAGTATATATATATATATATATATATTAAAAAATAATGTTGTCATGGTACCATAGTGCATTAAGAGATCTCTGATTCTGCTGTCACTCACAATAAGACAAAGGCATCTGATTGATAATTAGAATGACAGTATCTTTTAAATATAACTAACACTAAAATCATGCTCCAAGAAAAAAATTTCCATGAGTTACCATAAACTATAAAACTATGGCATCTTCTCTTTGCAAGTGAAAAGACACAATGTTTTTATACTGATGTTAGAAAATGCAAGCAAATTACACTTCAACAAATGCAAATGTATGAGAGAGCAAGACAGGGAGGAACAAGCTAACTACGTATGCTAATATTAAAGCCAGTTTAACTTTTTTTTTTTTTTTTTTTTTTTTTAAATAGAATTTGAGAGTCTTAAAATTGTGGGGTGAGTTTTGCACAGTCTTGGGTCTTTGTTACCCCTGCAGTTTGACTACATAATACTAAATGACTTCTCACCAAGGGATTTAAAAGTCCCTGCAGAATTTGAGCGACATTGCCTCCTTCCTTTCTCCCACATAAACAAACAAAGAAATAAACAAAAACTGTTCACCAGATAGCAGATGTGTTCAAGTACAAGCATCTGAATCCCTTTTCTAGATCCTGCATTTTGATATTTCCTATTATAACTTACAGATTTTTGGTCATGCACGTACATGCTACTTGCTGACCTTCATAATATCCTAGTCTCTGTGGTATCTTGTGGCAGAACTCCACTGGCTAATTGTGTAAGAGATGCTTTCACTTCTCAGCATTGATTTTGCTATCTTCCCATTCTACTGAAGTCCCTTTATTTTTGTTATAGAAAATTATGATTTCAAGTTCTTTAGCTGCCTTCTCTGTAACAACCCATTTTATCTACATTTTCTGTAAGTTAAACACTCTGTCTTTTCAGTTCCTAATGCTAGGATAAACTTCCCATACACCTATCTTTTCATAACTATATGTCAGAGAGAAAGTCAATGGTCTGGATACGTCCCTTGGGATGATTGGCCCAAAAGACCAGCATTAGCTGCGGAGATGAGGTAATGAACCAAGGCATGCTTAAAATAATTTTTTTTATATTTTCTTTTCTGTTTTTTTATCATAATTTTAAGTATCATTGCAATAAAATATAATTAAAAGAAAACTAATGCTTTTTAAACTGAAAAAAGACCCTGCCTAAGATAAAATTGATGTTAAAATAAGTGCTTTGGACTATAAGAAAATTTGTTCATGCATTTAGCGCAAAATGATTTTATCTAGCTTTTTAAAACAGAAAGAAAATGAAAGAGTTTATTGCCATTACTTCATATGTGGCTTTGAACATCAATATAGTAAATGTTTTAATACTGGATGTTTTCTTAAGTGATGAAAAATTCACCCTCTAAACATTTTAGTCATTAAAAATCCTCCAATTTTAAAGACAAAATGGAACTTACAATGCTTTCAAAACTTTCAAAGATCCCACAGACAAACTAGGTGATTGTGAAATTTATCCTGAATTTCTTTCTCTGTCTAAAATGTATTCATCCTTCACCCAATTATCCATCAAATCAGATATCTCCAGTACTGAATCACTATTTTTATCAAATTACTTATATCACCTCTCAAATTGGATTATCTATATCTTGAATATACTGCAAACTCCCTATCATTATTTATCATTAAAACATTAGCTATGAAATGATATTGTATTTTTCTCTGTAAATTATTAGATTAGAAAAGGTGTATGGCATCCTTGATAGTAATATAATTTAATACAATTGTTATAATGTAATATGTGGTTTGCCAAAGTAGAACTTCATTGACACTTTTGGAAATTGTAGATTTTTAAGTAATCTGATTATCTCATTAAAGGATTATTGTTCCTGGCAGTTCCCAATACTGGAAACTGCAAACTGGTAAAATGGTTGTGATTCATGAGCCAGTTAGTGAAATTGTTCTGTAGGTCAAACTAGATGATCATAATTGCCCTTTTTGGAAAACCAAAACCAAAACCAAACCAAACCAAAACAAACAAACAGACAAACAAACAAAAAAGACTGATCATTTAAACCAGAGCAATATCCTGTGTTGGAATGGATCCACAAAGATACAAGGATCACCAAGTGCAACTCCTGACTCCACACAGGATCACCCAAAAATCCAAAAATCAGACCATAGGTCTGAGAGAGTTGTCCAAAGGCTTCTTGAAACCCAGCAAGCTCAGTGCTGTGACCATTGTCCTGGGAAGCCTATTCCAGTGCCCAGCCATTGGAAAAGTAAAGAACCTTTTCTTAATATCTGGCTTGAGCCTTCCCTGTTGCAGCTTTATGTCATTCCTTCAGGTCAGAGAGAACTCAGTGCCTGCCCCTCTGCTCCCCTTTTGAGGAAGCTGCAGGCCACCATGAGGCCTCCCCTCTGCCTTACTTCTCTGGGCTGAGCAAACAAAATGGCCTCAGCCACTCCTCATACAACTTCCCTTCTATACCCTTCACCGTATTTATTGCCCTCCTTTAGCTGCTGTCTAGTAGTGTCACATCCTGTTTATACTGTGATGTCCCAAACTGCACACAATGATTGAAGTGAGGCCGCTGCAGCACAGAGCAGAGCTGGACAATGACTTCCCTTAACCCACTAGCAATGCCATGCTTAATGGTCCTCAGGATAGAGTTGGCCCTCCTGGCTGCCAGATATACTGTTGGCTCATGTTCAACTTGCTGTCAGCAAAACCCCCAGATCCCTTTTCTGCAGGGCTGCTCTCTCTGTCCCCCAGTATGTACATATCACCAGGGGTGTCCCACCCCAGGTGCAGAATCTGGCACTTGCTCTTGTTGGTGATTGACCAGCTCTCCAACTTGTCTAGATCTCTGCAAGGCCTCCCTACAGAGTCAATAGTTCCTCGCAGTTTAGTATGATCTGCAACCTTACACAAAACACCTTCTAGTACTACATTCAAAACATTTAAGAAACACTGAAGAGAACTGGCCCTAAAATGGAGCCCTGCAGAACACCACTAATGGCTGGCCACCAGCCTGATGCAACTCCATTTACTATAGTGCTTTCAGCATAACCTGTCAGCAAATTGTTAACCCATCACATTATGTTTTTATCTAGCTGTTTGCTGGACATATTGTCCAGAAAGATACTGTGAAACAGTATCAAAAGCTTTATTTTAAAAACAATGACAAAAATACTTCATCTGGCTTCCCTTGGTCAACTATATGGGTGATCTTGTTATAAAAAGAAATTAAGTTCTTTAAGCAGGACCTTCCCCTCCTCAATCCCATGTTGGCAATGACCAATGACTGCATTGTCCTTCAGGATTTTTTTTAATTAATTCCCAGAATAATTTTCTCCATAATTTTACCAGGCACTGAGGTGCAACTGACAGGCCTGTAATTACCATCTTTTTCTTTCTTGCCCTTTTTAAAGATTGGAATGATGTTTGCCAGCTTCCAGTCAATGTGGACCTCTCCATATTCCCAAGACTATTGAAAAAATATTTAGAAAGGTCTTGTGATGACATCAGCCAGCTCTCTGAGTACCCAGGGATTAATCCCATCAGGCCTCATAGACTTACATACATCCAGCTGTAGCACCAAATCCCACAAAAGTTTGGCTGGGAGTTTATCGTTACCACAGTCACGGTACTCTAACTCAGGACACCTGGGATCCCAGAGCCCATCATTGGTGTTGAAGACAGAGGCAAAGAAGTCATTAAAATGTCTCTGCTTTGTTTATGTTACTGTTAGTGAGGTGACCGTCCTCATCAGTGTTTTCTCTGGTTCTTCTTTTGATGTTAACATACTAAAAAAAAAAAAAACACAACCATTTTTTATTGTCTCCCACAATACTGTCCAGCTTTGACTCTAATTGAATTTTGGCTGCATGAATTTTCTCCCTACAAAGGTGAACAGCTTCCCTGTAGTCCTCCCATGTTGCCTGACCTCACTTGCAGCTACCATACACGCTTTTTCTGTCTAAGCTCTAGAAGAAAAAATTGTAAATTTGAATTCAAATAAAACCTACTACTAGGCTTGGACAGTACTTGCAGTGAGTTTCACATTTTTATCTATAATTACACATATTTATTCCTCCTCACTTATTTAAGAATGTTTCTGCAGAGGAAATATGAATACTTTTATGGACAGGAATTGTTCATGCAAATATATATTTGCATCAATGTTTATATCAATATCTTTCAAGGTCTGTTCCTATTCATAAATGTTCAATGAGAAATCAGAACACAGAGTCCTTCAAAAAGAGCAAATACTTGAAAGAACTACAGTAGTAAGGAATTCAAGAAAATTATAATGCATTTCCATGAAATACTTTCAGAATCATTTTCATTAAAGAAGGATTCTGAAAATAAAAAATCCTGTAGGTTGCTTCCCAAAAGAGAGGACTGCAATGGATACACTTGTTAAATTATCAACTTCTTTATAATGTAACAATTTGTTAAATATTTAAAATAATAATAAAATTATGTTCCTTGTTCTGCTGATAGAATTATTAAGAAAAATGGTTGTAAAGTCTCAGACTCCTGCAGCTGGGTTGGCTGGCTGGGGACACAGTGGAAGTCTACAAAACCTTAAGTAATATAGTGGGACACGCAGAGACTATCCAGCATGCTCTTCAATACAAGAACAAGGACCATTAGGTGAGGCTAGTAGGAGCAACAGTCTGATGGGCTTTAAGCCCATGGGTTGGGCTCCCATGAAACAGATTTAGGCCATAGACTTGTGGGACTCTTTGCCAAAGAATGTAGATGACAAAAATATACAGAATTTCAAGAGGAGATTGGACAAGAACTTTGAAGAGTGATCTAATGTCACTAAACAGGAAAATCATGCCAGGCTCCTGATATCACTACAGCAGAAAATAGTCAGAGCCCCTGAGTACTCAGGGACATGGCATATCCACTTGCTTATTCTTATTCTTCATCCAGCACCTACTGCTGGAGACAGCATCCAATGCTTGATGGAACCCATCTGAATGGCTAGTCATGTGCTCTAAGGGGACCACCTTTTTGGATATATGTTTGGTATCAGGCAAGCTACCAGCAAAGGAGTATCTTTTCTCTCTTTTTACAGTTTAGAAGGCAGACAGGGGTAAAAGCTGAAGAAAACCGACCAAGCTTTGATCTTAGTCCTACTAATGGGAGTTAATCTGAACCTCATTAAAGGCCTGCTCTTGATGTCTACTTGGCATACATTGAAATATATACAATAATTGCTGTGGGTTTGAATCAGGCCTCAGTTCATCCTAAGGTATTCCATCCTTTTATGTATTTACAAAGGAGATTTTAAAGAGCTCTGAGTGCTTTATTAATGTCTTATTCACTGAGGAAAAAAAAAAAAATAGGTCTAACACCCCATGAAAGACAACCAGAATACATCTTGTATGTACCCCTGACATTTCTTCTTCTCTCAATAACTGTGATCAGAAGATCAAGACTTGAGAACCAAAATTTAGTCTTTGGAGATTAGGTTAAGTATTTGAATGATATATGTGCTAATGAGTAATGTGATAAGTGTTTTTTTTTTTTTTGTTTGTTTGTTTTTTGCTTTTCAGAACACTACACAAGACTGAAAGTCACACACTACTCTGTTTCCAGTTTTTCATTCATTTCTAGGTCCATAGTGTTTCTTGCTTCTGTTTGCCATTGAGGATCTGGACTGACAAAGAAATAAACGTTTACAATGTTTAGTTATCTAACGTTTATACACTGTTTTGAAAGTAAAATGGCTAAATGCAGATTATTGAATATATATATAAATGTTTTCCTCTTTGGTTCCTCCTTTTTATTATCTTAATAACACTGAAGACAAAGGGATGATGTTTGCTCAAAAACACTAACTATAATTTGTATTTTGATAAGACTCATTGTGTATCTGTCTCTCATGACTCATTAATATGTCATGCATTACATTACATGTGGCTATTAGAATGTATTGTATTTGAAATGGGTAGGTCTTCAAACTACAGAATATAAGTAAATAATTTGAAACAATTTAAAACTAACACTGCTTCTTTCTTGTTCATATCTTATTCTCAAGTGGATTATGATTTCTCAGTTTGATTACTTAATGAAATTTATGAGCAATGTTAGTCACTGTGATGATTTTACTTGAGTGGGCAGTCGAGCTCCACCACAATCACTCTCTCACTCCTCCCCTCCTCAAAGAGGAAGGGAGAGAAAAGGCAACACAAAGAGCTCGAGGTTTGAGATGAGAATGATTTAATTAAAGGGAAGGGGAATGGGGAGAAAAAGAAACAAAAGAAACAACAAAGCCACATGGAAGCACAAAGAGAAAGGAAAAAAAGTTATTCTCTACTTCCCATCAACGAGCGATGTTCGGCCACATCCTGGGAAGCAGGGCCTCAAAACGCGTACCGGTTGTTCAGGAGAACCCCTCCCCCATGAAAGCCCCCCTTTTATTGCTGAGTGTGACATCAGGTGTTATGGAATATCCCTTTGGTCGGTTTAGGTCAGCTGCCCTGGTGATGTCCCCTCCCCATCAATTGCCCACCCCCAGCCTGCTGGCTCTTGGGGGCTTGGAGGGAGTTCTGATGTTGTGCCAGCACTATGCAGCAATAGACACAACACTGGAGTGATACCAGTGCTGTTCCAGCTACACAGCACTGTGTGGGTTACTGCAGGGAAAGGTCCATTCCAGACAGACCCAACACTAAGAGTCACTAACTCTTAGTCAATAACTTTTACATCTAAGTGTAAAGAGTCACATTTTACATACAAGTAAAATCTTGTATGAATTTTACAAAAACAGTTTTTCATCAATATACATTCTGCTTCTATTTTATGTTGACCTCTAGCCCACGTTTCTTGTTTGAATATAATCTTCCTGAAATAATGCTTCTGATGTATATAGTGTTTTCACATTCTAAATTCTGTTTCAGCAAGCTTTTCCTATTAGTCACTCAAAATCTATTTTTTTAAACATGATTTTTAACTGAGTCATTTTTAATATATGTACATATTATATATATATAAGCATAGTACATTTTTAGTATGGTATATTTTAATGTATATATTTTAGTATGGTATATTTTTATATATTTGTTCTAAGAGAACAAGTCTTATGAGGAGTGGCTTTGGGAGCTGGTATTGTTTCGCTTGGAGAATAGAAGGTTCAAGGGAGACCTTATTGTACTTTATAAAACCTTAACCAAACTCTTAAAAGAGGTTGTAGCGAGGTGGGGACCAGGATCTTCTCCCAAGCATCAATTCAAATGGCCTTCAGTTGCACCAGGGGAGGTTTAAGTTAGATACTAGGAGAAAATTCTGTGCTGAAAGGGTTGTGCTGCAATGGAATAGGCTACCCAGAGATGTAATTGAGTCACCATCCCTGGAGATCTTCGAGAGATGTGTAGATGTAGAACTTAGTAGCATGGTTTAGTGGTGGACTTGTCAGTACTAGGTTAAAGGTTGGACTAGATGATCTTAGAGGTATTTTCCAATCTGAATGATTCTGTGATTGTATGAATATGCCACATGATCAGTTAAAACGAACCATTACTTTAAATGAATGTTAGGAAAAATATATAATATTTTGATACTTTCCACCAGCTAAATCCATAGTAACTCACAGACTCAGAAACAACAAGTAGCCATCAAGTTATATATAACTCACATACAGCTTCAGGTATTACACCCTGAGAGAGGAGCACTGGTCACAGAACCCAGTTTACCCAATTTCTCTTTCCAAAATCTACTTTGGAATGTATTAGATCTTTTTAAATAACAGTCAGAAGGAAGACAAAAAGAAATATTTCTACAAATTCATCTGAAAATATTACCTACAAGAGGGAAACAGTTTCCTGTCCTGCAAAGCCAAATCACCTTTGAAAATCTTTCTTTCTTTGTGAGGGACATAAGAAAATTGTAGTAATATATTTTGAAATCCTCTACTAAATAAGCTTTGCAGAAATTTTAAAGCCAGAAAATAATGGTAATGATAATATTAATAATAGTGTTAATAATTTGAACACTTCATCTTGTTTCAGAAATATAATTAACTTCCCATAACAACTGTCTAAAAAGTACAAGAAACACTGCTATTTATCTGTGGAAATATAGGGAAGTACAGCAAGAAATAAGGGTCAGTAGTGTAGCTTTCTTGTGGAAGTAGAAATTACACCCACAATATATACCAAAATTTTGACAACATCAGTTGGTGGGATGAAAGAGCTGATTATTTTTACCTCTTCATATCTGGATTTTTAACTCAAGCAGGCATAAGTTAAGTTCTTTCTCCATTTGCAGACCTAATTTTCACCCACAAAACAGACAAACAGAACTAAACTCTGGTAAAAAAAAAAAAAAAAAAAACAAACAAACAAACAAAAAAAACTTCTTTCTTTGCTCAAAGTGATACTGCATCTGCAAGGCCCAGAGTTATTAACTTCTGCCTTCCCTTTGACATCAGACAAAAAGATACTCAACCTGTGATGCCTTTTACTTCTGATTCTTTTCTTCCATTTTTTATATCATAGTTTAAAAGGCCGATAATTTTATTCTATCCTACCATCTTTTAGTTTCTCCAGAATTAATAAATGTGTGAGGTTAGAGTAAATGATTTTGCTATTTAGCCAGGTCACTTTGTCCAAGCAACTCAGGATAAATTTAGGAAGGACCATCTCTTCCAGAGCTCGCTCTTAATGATTTTCATGCCTGGAGTATTCCAGATACCTATCACTTCAATTTCCAAATATAACCTTTTATATCCACTGAGATGATCCTTCAGAAGCCATTGCCTGAAATGATAATTTTATTTGAATAAAACACTCTTTAAGACACATAAAAAAAAAGAACTGTGAATCTCCACTCAGAAGCAGATTTAGAAAAGCTGAGCTAAATATATAATTACAGACATTAAAGCTAAACACTTCTATGTTGAAAGCAATTCACCTGCCAGTTTTAAATTTCTGATTTCATTGATTCTTGAACTAATCAGATGTTTCTTTCAGTTGTATCCTCTTCCCTAACTCCTTACCTATTAACACTGCATTTTTACACTGTCAAATGAGTTAGCTCCCCAATGCTTTTCTGGGTACTGATCCCAGTATTTGTATAACAACTAATTATCTCCATGGCTTTCTCTTAGAGTGAGTCAGCTATTTCCTAATACACTCAGGTAAGGCTGTGGAGATCGTTTAGTACAATAAAAATAAGGTGTTTGTATTTATATCTATGAACAGTACAGGTATATGGCTGAAACTGCACTAGATTTGGCTTCTTTTGGACCCTCCACTGGCTTTGTACCCTTTAATGCCCAGACATGGGTGCTTAATGCATCCTAAGTCATGCAACATCAGATAAAAATCACCCATCCCAGTATTTCAGACTGTTATATTGAAGTATTCCAAGAGAAAGAACCATTCAAGAGGTAACTAGCCTGATGGTCATGGACACAAAACTCCAAGAGGAGTCTAAAAGCAAGAGTTATACAAGTGTGGGTGCAATCAGTCAGCTCTAGACATAGTCTTTAGTTCAGACATAATTGTCTTGTAACAACTTGCTTGAGAACTAAAGAGGCCTTCTTGAAGTGCATGTTTTTTAACACTACAGAAATAGATTCAGAGATAATTTTTCTCTCACTCTTCCTCCTTTTTTTTTCTTTTTTTTTTTCTTTTTTAATTTTATTTTCCTTAGATTTTTATGCACACTTTTCCTTAAAACGGTACTAGAACTTCAGGTGATGAGTCTTCCTTTTGGTTAATGATTTCTACTTCCTCTTTTTTCTGTTTCAGATACAGCATAATAAATCCATGGTACTTCCTAGTTACAAACTACTAATAACATTATTTAATACAAAACCTCCTTGCTTACTGCCAGTTTTTTAACATGTTCCAGAGATCTGTTTTGATCTTTCATTATTTTAAATAGACATCAAAGCCCCCTATGGTCACTTGGGCAAGTGTCCGTGGCAGAACTTACTTTATTAAAATTAATGATTTTTTATCCCAGGAAGACTCGTCTGATGGCTTTTCCAGAAGAGATGAGTCATCTTATTTCCTTAAAACCACAGGGTAAATTGCAATAGTGGCTAGAGGCAAAAATGTCATTGATTTTACAAAAAAAAAAAAAAAAAAAAAAAAAAAAAATGAAGTCACAAATGTTTTTATGTGTTTTGTAGCCTATTTTCTATGTGAATCTTGAATTTGGGACAGCTTAGTAAAAATTCTATACTGTTTGCTAATTGTTTCTGACTTGTGTTAAGGTTTAGTCCACAAAATTCATGTCAATTAAAGATTTATCTATTTTGATGAAATAACAAGCTCAGCTGCTGATTACTGTGCTCACCTTTAAAAACATGTTATTTGTCATTAGTTATCCTTAACAGGATATGATAAAGCAGCTTCTTTTAAAGTTGAATATCAGTATCTTTAGGAGGAATATTTTGGAAAAACTCTTTCCTTTTCTTACAGTGAGAAAGATAAGTTTAAGTCTTACCTTTTCAAAGATGAGCCTAATCTAGATTTTAATTACATCCCCAAATCAGTGTTTTGTAAAATCTAAAATGCTCAAAGAAATCAGAGTTTGTAGAAACAGTGTGATAGAACAGATTTTTTAGGTGGAATGACATTGAAGACCAAGTATAACAGTTTTATTTTAATCACTCAATAGGTGCTATATATTAGTTATGAGGTTATTGATATTCCTATAAGACAGCCTGGGTATTGCAGTCTTGGGTTTTCTGGGTCTCATCCCATCCCCTCTGGTTCTAAAAGCAGTCATAGAAAGAACCCACAAGTGCACATTTACCAGGAATAACTATGGGTAGAAATTAGTCCATCTAATTCAGGAGTTCTTTCATAAGAAATAAGAAGTTCCTGCACATGTGTGGGATCCCTTCTTGTCCTTGTTTGAGCTGAATGAATAAAACTATCACACTTCTGTAAAATAGGGATGTTATTGAGACAACTGAGCTTTAAATTTTTAAAAACTTTTAAAACAAAAAAATCTGAGATTACAGATAGTTCAAGTGAACAACACAAAAGTGTTATGTGATGTACGGAGAATTTTAACAAGTTCAGGTATTTTTCTTCCCCTGCATATCCTCTTACAGGGTCAACACTTCATTTTGACCCTGTGAATTTCACTTCTATATGTGCTTTTATCTGCACTGTTTCATACAAATTTGCGACTCTAAGGAGTACTGTAAGTCCCAGTGGTAAACACAGTTCTGGCTGTTAAAGGAAATATTCAGTGTTGATTTATTTTGTGCAACAAGAGATTTGAGAAGCAGATCTCAAGACAAAATTCTAATGTCCTTTCATGCGGAGAAATTCTGAAGTGTTATTCTCATCCTAAAAAGGGTAGAAGACCAAGAGAATCAACATGTGCTTTATTTCATAATGGCTCCATAAAAACTGCAAAATTATTTCATGGATGTCCTGTGAAGCTACTGATGTCCAAATAATAAATAACCCTATCCATTAATCATCACCACTTCCTCTCAAAACTTATCCTAGGATGCATCTTATGCAGGTAAGGGCATGTAAAGTCTGTTGTTGCAGTTTATCTTAGACAGTAGTTCTTATAACATGATGTTTCTGCTCCTACATAAAAAGATCATAGCTGGTTTGGGCCTCACATACAGAAGTGCCAAATAGTCCCACAGATAATATTGCATTCATAAATCATGTTGTTTGCCTCATATTATGGCATACTTAAAGTGTAGCAGGGGGTGGCATGAAGTTGGATGTAGCTTCTGCCAACCTGCCCTTGAGATGATGACTGTGTTTGGGGATTTAAATATAAAGCAGAGAACAGACTTGCATTCCCATGGAAGGTGATCCCTGTGATAATGGCACAGACAATGAAAAGCATCTTACTACTGAGATTATTGCAAATTTCAAATATATGCCAATAAAATCAGAATGCAGCTGTCTGTTGGAATATTTTCTAACATTTATTAATGTTTTATTTATTTCTGTATGAAAAGTTTTGTTTATTTGATTGATTGTTTTTGTTGTTGTTTTCCTACTCCCTGTTCTGAGGGAATTGTGGCCAACTTAGGCTATTTGCAGAGCAGAAGAAAGACAAGAATAATATATGGATCATATGCCAAGGCTACAGCATCCTACAGCATTCATGAGATTCTTCTCCAGATTCATTAGATTCTTTTATCCAGGGGACGTCTTGGACAAGCAGTAGCTAAAGGAAACTGAACATTTCAGCTGAAGACCGTCAAGAAGTTTATATTTATTTATATTTCTATGATAACATTAATTCAGGATCAATGATTAGATCTATTATTTCTTGCAGGCTTAGTGGAGGGGCTGCATTAATAGATCATCAGGTATAACTTAAGAAATTATTCCTCAAGTAATTGAAATATAAGCAATACTGAAACTTTGACAGCTGTTGCAGCATCAACAGCAGCAAAACAAGAGATGTGGAAGCAGCCACTCCTGCTAGGAACAGAATGACACCAGCCTTCCTCCCAGGGTTTGAATATCTGTTCTTTTTGTCAATTGGTAAGATAATGTCAAAACTTTCTGAAAGCATCTGTGAATAGTGTTGCTTCACCAGATTTTTTTAATTTTTTTTTTTTTTTTTAATTCTGTTCAGGTTTTCTATACAACAAAACCATCACAGTTGCATTAGTTTTCAGAGTCAGTGGTAAAATATCTCTGTACAGTGGGAAGTGTAAAATATATTCAGCTAGCTAAAGAAAATATTTTGAAGTTACATCAGTAGCAGTCATAAGGCTGCTATGCATTGAGAAAGGATTTTTTAAGGGTGTTACGCTGTGGTTTAAGAAGGAGAAGACAGCCAAAGAGCAGGAGAACCAGCACAAGGATAGAGAGAGAATTGGTACATATGGAAATATAATGCCAAGGGAATTCACACATGGGCACCAGAAAATACGTAATGATTTGTTTCCATCATCTACAAAAAATTGTAGCATTCAAGGTCTCCAGCAACTGCAAAAATAAATAAATAAATAAATAAATAAATAAATAAATAATGTTACTTCCACGTAAAGAACAGCAAGAAGGACACAGAAGTGTAGGCTGATCAGGAAAAGTGTCATTTTAGAATTAATTTCCAAGTAGGAAGGCAATCAAATTAGTCACCATGTATTTACCAGGGCAAATCTTGACCTACCTGTTTGCCTTTTATGAAGAAAAGAACAAATATTCTGCTGAGAGGACACTGGAGTACTGTAACTTGACTTGGAAGGCATTTGACACCACCTCCCATTCAATCATACTGTTGTGGTTTAACCCAGCGGGCAGCTAAACAACACACAGCCGTTTGCTCACCCTCCCCCCTCCCTCTCTGGGATGGGGGAGAGAAACTAGAAAGTAAAGCCTGTGAGTTGAGATAAAAACAGTTTATTAATATAGAAAATAATAATAATGATAATGATAATAATATGTACAAACAAGTGATGCACAATGCAATTGCTCACCACCCGCTGACCGATGCCCAGCCCAACCCCGAGCAGCCAGCCCCCCACCCTGGCTAGCCACCCCTATATATTATTTAGCATGACATTAGATGGCATGGAATACCCCTTTGGCCAGTTTGGGTCAGCTGTCCTGGGTCTGTCCCCTCCCAGCTCTTGCTGCACCCCCAGCCTGCCCGCTGGCAGGACAGAGCGAGAAGCTGAAAAGTCCTTGGCTTGGTGTAAGCACTGCTCTGCAGCAATTAAAACATCAGCATGTTATCAGCACTCTTCTCATCCTAATCCAAAGCATAGCACCCTACCAGCTACTGGGAGGAAAATTAACTCTGTCCTAACTGAAACCAGGACATGTACTTGGAAACAGAAAGAAGTGTGGACTGTGCAAATGGACAGCTATACAGGTTGAAAAACAGCTGGATTGCCAACCTGCCAAGCTCATAGCACAGTAATCAATAGTTTGATGTTCATTTGGCAGATGTAACAGCATACCTTGGGATCAATACAAGAGCTGATATTATTCAATATCTCTATCAGCAGCCTGGATGATGTGGCAGAATACATTCTCAGCACATTTATGGATGATGCTACATCATGGAGAAAAGCAACTGACATGCCAAATGGCAGAATTTCAATCTAGAAGGACCTCAGTAAAATAGAAAAATGGACCAATGGAAGCCTCATGATGCTCAATATGGAAAATATAAATGACTCAACCCAGCAACAAATAACCACATAAATCTGCATAGGCTGGGAACTGACTAGTCGAGTAGCAATCCTGCTGAAGAGTACCTGAGTGGTCAGAGTGGATGCCAGTTTGGATATTAGCCAGTACTGTGGTCTCATTTCAGTTAAGACAAACTGCACAAAGCAACATGAAATTGAGGTATATTAGGAGGAGCATGAACTGTGTATCACAGTAAGTTATTGTCATTGTTACTTCCTTCTGCTTGCCACTGGTGAGGTCACACCTAATATTCATACTACTTTGGGCCCACATTTCAAGAAGAGTGTTGAGAAAACAGTAGACTGTCAAGTAGAGTGCTGCCAAGACGGTCAGGGACCCAGAAGAGGGACCTAGGAAAAAATATGTCATGAACTGTGATGACTGTCAATAAATCTCAGGATAATAATGTTTATATCCCATGCATATGGTTTCATTCACTCATGTTTAGAATGTGAACATAAAGATCTTGTTTGTATTAAAAATCTGAAAAGCAGGGATCACCGGTTTCTGAGTCAGATTATTTTGTGGAAATAAAACCTGTATAACCTTTCATACCTTTCCCAGATGATCCCAGCTGGGGAGCAGTAGACCTGAAAGATAATATGAGTAGGGATGTTTGCTATTCTTGAAAATGTTTTAAAATGTCAGTGGACTCATATAGAGATTGATCAAGTTATGTTTTGAGGCTTTACTTTGTATTGCATGGGGCTAAGATGTCTTTTTTAAATAAGACCATTGATTTTCAGGTAGTGACAAATGATACCAGCAACCAGGACTTTCAATGCCTGTCTTAATTTAGTCTTTTTCTGTGTCTTCAGGTACAATTTTTTCATCTATAGCGATGTGCTACAAGGATATACAGATGGATGGTTCTAGAAAATCACATAATAGGGTTTCTAACATTACTGTTAGTGCCTTCAATTCAGTGCAATGATTTATTTTTATTTATTTATTTATTGGTATGCATGAAACTGCATCAACAAAACAGTGACCTGGTTTAGTTAAAAAGTCAAGTCTAGCTGTACAGAGATCTCTAAAATCTGAGTCTTATTTTGACATATGGACATAGTATATAAAAGGTAGTCATGCTGAGAGTGGCCTACTTTGCCTGGATACTGAAAGGGCTCAGCAGTGACACTTAGATGCCGTTATTTGCTTTGAATTATCTTGGCATGTGATGTGTAGATGATAACTATAGAGTCTACAGTCATAGCTGTGGCTTTTGGGCTACTAATTGTATTACTGCCAAAGAAGGTACTGAATTGAGCTCTAAGTGGCCTGCAAGCCTAGTTAAGACACACTGCACATCTTGCACGTAGCTCTATATATTTATTCATCCCTTACCATTGGTCATTATGCATTCAGTTGCTATTATGGACTTAATGCTCTTTATCTTCTTATCTGAACACCTTGTTCTCCCTGTGAGGCTCCAGAACTGTTGGGAAAACAGCCAGGAATGCTGAAGCTCTCCTTTTTGGAATTTAATGTGCTGTGGTAACTCTGTGCAGGCTGCAGGCAGCCCCACAAGGGATTTCAGCCTTTTAGAGGTTTATAAAAATAGTGTGGCTGGTTTACTCTTAAAATTCTTTGACAACAGTGTGGCTTTGTAATCTTAGTGAGGTGGTTTCTCACTCCCACAGAAGCCTGAAGTGTACCTGACATTGGCCTGTGGCACAGAGCAGGCACTTTCTATCCCTTCTCTTTGTTTTATTGATGATTCTGATACTCATTAGCAAGCAGCCTGTTGCCAGGGAGTACACAATTTACCAAGTCTCTTCTTCTAGAGGCGTATCTTGGTGCTGCTCTGGTTACTGGGACACAATTCTGTCTGTGAGACGTTTCCCTATGCATGCATACTGATTCTTCTTCTGTGGCAGAAATAGATAAATAAATATATAATATATATATATATATATATATATAACATAGCAACATCAGAGATTCTGCAAGAGAAGTTGGTTCTAAAATCTGAAAGAGAAATATCAGTTTAAATGGTTTAAAAGCAGAACTTTGTAACAAGGGATTAGAAATACATATATTACTTTCTTGGTTTTGTTTTTGTCCTCTTTGTATTCTAAAAGGCTAGAAGAAATAATTAAGTTTGGATGAGAGGAAGGTGCAGAGATTATTATTTTAACTACAAAGCAATTATATGACTCTTAAACAAGGGCTGATTGAATTGCCCTATGATGATTTCGAAATGTAGTTAAAAATTGACAAGCACTTAGGAGTGCAATTCTGAGGAAGGAAGAAACCTTTAAACAGTTTCTTTCTTTATTTTGGGTTCTACAATAATAAATAAAATGAAAAAAAAAAATTAAAATATGTCATTCCCAAAGCAGAAACCATTAATGAAGTCTGCCTTCTGATTTGGATTTATATTATTCAAAATCATAACCAAATAATGTAAAAGTCCATAATGTAAAATTTTGTCAATTGAAAATGAGTGCTAGTGAAGCTACTACTATCAAGATATTTGTCGCACAATTTAAAAGCAGACAAGAACTGACTTGAAAAATGCTTGTAAAATAAATAGCATTTTAATGTACATTATATATATAATTGTTTAGAATAACGTGCAGTCTGAGACAGGAATCTCTGATAAAGATGTCACTGTACATAAATCCAGGTCTCTGTGTATCTTGAAATTTAGAACAGTTGAACATTTACCACTCTGATAGAATCCACCTCCATGCCTTTGGCAGAGAGCTCTTGTCTCACCAACAGTCCTTTCTACCTCACAACATGAAGAGAATTATTTCATGACAGGTCATTCACCATTTCAGGGATAAACAAAAGAAAGAAGGGATAGCTAGAAACATCCAAAGAAAACTAGAAGGAAGGAAGGATGGACTAGAAGGACTAGAAGGCTGGATTCTTATGACACAATTTTTGAGGAAAGGAACAAGGAGGAAAAAAAAAATGGCTTTGCAGTGTAGTTTCAGTGATTGGTGGAAGGAAGAGATATTGAGAAATATGGATATATGTCTTCTGTAGTTCAATTTTAGAGTTTCTATTTTAATGATTTGAAAAAAGAAATAGAAAGGTAATCTGAGGAGAGAATAATGTGAAACCTGATTAAAAGCAGAGTGATGACAGAAGTCAAGTTGACAGAAGAGAGTGGGTGAGTGCAAAACTCATTAGTTTCTGAGTTACCCCTTCCTCTGCTTTGTACATAGAAAATATAATAGTATTAACTGTATGAACAGGTAATCTAAGGAGTTTGTCCTATTGCAACTATGAATATAGAGTGTCAGAACAAAAATAATCAATATTATGTATAAATTTAAAATGTTTTTTGAAGGGCCTCTTAGTCGTAGACATAACAACTGCTTTGTATTTTTTTATATACATTTCTAACTAATCAGGAAATGGCATGGCATCATTGCAGATGAAGACTTTGGCAACACAGTTTTGTCAGCTCTGCATTAGATTAAAGTAGCTTCTGAAAATTATTAAGCTCATCCTAGGAGACAGGAGAAAGAAAAAGAGAAGGAAAAAGAGAAAGAAAAAGAAAGAGAAAATAAAAGAAAAAGGAAAGAGAGAGAAAAGGAGAGAGAAGGAGAGAAAAAGAAAAAAGAAAAGAAGGAAAAGAAAGGAAAGGAAAGGAAAGGAAAGGAAAGGAAAGGAAAGGAAAGGAAAGGAAAGGAAAGGAATAAAGAAAAGAAAAAAGAAAAGAAAAGAAAAGAAAAAGGAAAAGAAAAGAAAAGAAAAGAAAAGAAAAGAAAAGAAAAGAAAAGAAAAGAAAAGAAAAGAAAAGAAAAGAAAAAAGAAAAGAAAAAAGAAAAGAAAAAGAAAATAAGAAAAAAGATATATATATATTATTATTTTTTTCCTGCTGCTGCTCTGACTGCTGAAAGGAGACAATTCAGTTCTGCAATGTAAGTCTTCGCCAGTCATTGTGGGATTGTTCTCTTCTACTACTTTGTCATTTCTCTATTTTATTTCAGGGTTGAGTAAAGCAGTGGATTAATTGATTCCTACATAGAGTCTGAATGTAGAGCTTTGGGAAACTTCAAAAAGTAGAAACATCTACATAGAAATAATTATGATTTTTGCTATTAAAAGAACAATTAAAAGATTGTGTTCTACCATCTGGAAATGCCTTCTGGTGAATTACTCATGACCACCTACAGCAGACAGTCAGAATGCAGATTCCCAGCTTTTGTTTTCTTTCCGATTTAGTCCTCTGCCAGTGAATATTTCTAGCTCATCAATTTTCCAAAATGTAAAATGAAGCCACTTAAAATTCCTGATACTTCTCCTCCACAACATCTGATAAGCTGAAGCTGTGGAGAGAAAGATCAGGACACATGGATGCCTTTTCAGGAGAAGTTTTACCCTGCAGATCACTGTTTTATGTCTATGTTTTTACATCAGCACTTTGGTAATGATCAGAGAAAACTACTGATTTGCCTTGGGCATATGACATAACCCAAAATAGTTTGGGAGGGATATTTTCTCAGCATGGACTCTTTAGAGTGCAGAGCACTTGAAGGACTACATTTTCATTGTCATTCTATTAGTGCGAACAGAATTTCTATTTGTAACTCCCTGTGTAATTGGAGAAACTTCAGTAAGAACTGTAAACAACCTGTCAAGTCTTCCTGACTTTTAAGAATTCTTTTATTCAACTCAGTGAGGTTTTACTTCACAATCTCAGCTGCTCATTTTTCTTTTTGCTAAAAGTGTATGGGGTTATTTTTCTGTAAACAAAATAGAAAAGGCCAATTTTCTTCTGACTAAGCTTGATTAACTTTTTGTCTCTATCCTGGAAAAATTGATTTTCTGTACAGAAAGATTTAACAAATGATATTAATTTAAATACACTCAAAGCCATGATGTTTATTAAAGATACAGCAAATGTGCCTCTCAGTTTGAAAGATGTAACTACTTAATCTCATAGTTCTCGACCGGACTGAATGCCAAAAGTGAATATATGCTCTGTGAATTCCATACAATATGTAGTAGTTAATTCCCATTATTCATGATAGTTGTAGTTAATGTCAAAACAGAAGTTTAGAGGTATTTGAAGGAAGATTGATAAATCCTGGTGAGAAGTTAATGTGTGGTGCAGCCTGTGCCTAGAATGTGCCAACACAGCTGACAGTAGCAAGGGGATAATCATGGACTGGCACAGGTCTCGGCTGGGGACCCCTTTCCTTGCTGAACTTTTCTTTACTCTCTAAATTGCTGTGGGAATACCTGTTTCAGGCTTCTCTGACCCTTTACAGATAACTGAAATGAACGTTTGCTTCTGAAGAGAGGATATAACCCAACAAGGTGAGGAAAAATGAATATTTATCTTGTACAAAAGCCCAAACAACCCTTATGATGCAGAAAAGAGCTAGATAGCTAAAAGACAGAAAAGGTGTTTATAGTATAAGATAAGGTTAAACTCATTACATTAGTGACTGACAAATATCAAACCAATGTTCATACCACAGTACTATTAGACACTTGACATTGCCATCTTGTGGGGAATATTTTGTATTAGTTTGATCATTTTGGATATTTAAAGCCTTAAGCAATTTCACAGCATCTTTGTGGTGAGGGCATTGGGGACTTTTTGGTTGGTTAGGACTTGCAAACTGAAACCCAAACTGTGTATTAGCAGTGTATCTACTTGTTGTTGCTGCTAAAATAAATAAATAGGTGAAAAGTGATAAATTTCACACTCAGAGAAGGTTAGACAAAGCCTTGCCTCCGGATTTCTAAATTCTCACACAGAAATGTCACCATATTTAATAAAGCTTCCATTGTGGAGGCTTTGCTTCTGGTCTGATATGGTAAGAAACCAAATTATATTGTACATAAACATTTTTCACCTGGTGGAAATACAGAAAGCTCACCAAAATCATGAATTACTGTTATTTTTTCTATTAAAGAAGACTAACTCACCAGGGCAGAAACAGTTGTTTAATGCTGAGCTGTATGATGTACACCTGGAAGTAGATAATTAACCACATTTAGGAGAAATACAATTAAAGAAAGGAAGTTTGAGTCTATTTCTTTTAAGGAAACCATTAGACAAGAGCAATGAGACCATATGGAATCTCTGCAATCCACTTGGTCCCAAAAGAATTTAAAAAAATCTCCTGAATATGGCTTCAGTAACATTTATATCATGCTGAAATTTAGCTTTGCTTAACAATTTCAGTTATTACTATTTATATTACAGCAGTGGCCTGGGACTCTAGTTGTAGAGTCCCAGCAGTGGGATGAAAATGTGTACATTTGTACACCAGGGCCAACTTTACATACAGGTGACAGGGTGGCAAAGTAAAAGGGCAAACTTACAACTTGCTTTCATATACTATGAAATGTTTTGCTCTGTCCTTCAGATCCCTGGTTCCAAGGCAGCTCTAATGCTACAGCCACCAACTGAAAGGTTATGTCGGAAGTTACGATCCTGTGTTTCACAAAACTGAATATTAGGATCTAATAAGTAGAGTATTGAAATTTCAGATTATTGCAGAACAGAGAAATAGTCAATTCTCTGTCTATATCCTGCATCAAAGTTCTATAGGACACAAAACTTCTGCAAATTCAGAAATCGCTGAACCCTCACTGGCTACTTCTCGCCACTTTATCCTCACTCTTCAGTCTGTAAAATCATCTTTCTTCCCTACACAAAGTCACAATGAGCTTTATCTGATATCAGTATACACCTCTGCCTAACAATATACCTTATTAATGAAAGAAAGACTGTCCATTTCAGCCTCAGGAACTCAGGACGTGATATTGAATGAATGTAATAATGCTACAAAACTCTTTTCATTAAAAGATACTTTTAGATTTTTTCTTATCTATAAGGTCTTTAGACTTGAGTTATTGTGATTACCATATTTTTCCTCTTTATGAAAAAAGCATAGCATCAAGGAGATCAATATTCTTTACAAAACAGGAAACTGTAACAAGACTTTTTATAATTCAAGGTTTTAAATTATTATTTAATTTTTTTTATATATGCAGAACACTCATTAAAAGAATCCTCATGTAGAAAAAGTATAAGCAATTTTGGTTTCACATCCTGCAATTTCTCTTTCATAGGTTTATATATTCATACACGTATATATTCCACAGTATAGGGACACATTGAATTTAACCAGGTGAATTGAGAGCTAAAATAGGAAGAAATGAAAACTAGTGAAAAAAAAAAAAAAAAAAAGGAAGGAAAGAGAAATTTCAACTATGTCTCGCTGACATTCCCAAGTTCATTTTACTTTCAAATCACAGATTAAGCAAGTGCTCAGTGATAAGAGCAGAGACTGATAGTTTGTATTTGAGGAGAGAGAGTGCAGATTGAAAAAGAAATTGTGCTCATCTATATGTGCAACACAATTTGTATGCAGCTATAGATACATGGTAGAAAAGGACATTTTGATGAATCTATGCATGAAACTTCACATTTGGCAGATGTAAAGAAAGATTCAATCCCCAGACTAAACTGTTCCAGCAGAGAACAGTCCAGTACTCAAAAATTATATTCATCTCTAAATGTGGACTGACATGTATTTTATCTAACAAAATGAAGGTACTGCTCCTTCTGACCACATTTAGGATTTGTCCTACACCACTACTGCCCATGTTAACTATCAATAATATTGCAGTTGTTTAACACAATTTTAATCATGTGCACAATTAACATTGTATTTTGTAGAAAAAAAATGAAATAAACAAAAAAAAACAAAGCACATTTTTAGCCCAGAGTTCCAGCTTATATAAATTTTCAACATTACATCTGTGTCAATTTAGGCAATTCTGTGATGAGAATAGGTCACTAATGCCATTTCAGTTTTTAAATTGCTTGCAGTATTTCGGGATAGTTCAGCAAGAGTACCCAGTAGTTAGATGTCAGGCCTGGGGTCCCAGGATCAGGGTGTTGAAGATGATGGAGACTGTCTTTACAGGAAGGAATTTTGAAGTGCTGGGATTCCTCTACCTAACCCTCTGCCTCTGGAGACAGAGCAGCTGGACACACACAGAAGGTTCATAGAGATATGGAGAGGGCAAGCAAGGGCATATTTGCATTATAGATTGATCTTATTTAATTGTGGGAAGTGTGTAGGGAAAAGGAAACTGATTCCGTGCAGAAGCTGTGCTCCTGTGGTAAAGACATATGCACAGCTGTAGGAGGGCCACATGCTCTTTTTTAAGCAGGGGTCATAAGCCTTAGAGTCTGTGTATGTTGTTGGTTGTAGCAGTGGTAGTTCCTAACTTTGTGCATACACAGGGAGGAACTATGCATTTTTGTACAGTGTTTGTATAACATTCTGTAACAGCTGCCTAAGCCAAACTCTGTAGTTACCCTTTGGATACCCTGTAAAAATGTTGCCTATGTTTGAAGAACTTGACCAAGAAGCACATATGAAAGTACATATAGGTGTTATTTTCTGTCTGTATCTTTCTTCTTAAAAGAGAAATTATTATTTTCAGAACCCTTATAAACTCTTCATAACTCTCTAATGCAATTATACTATGTCTCTGAAGAGGTGAACTGTAAACCATGTTTCTTTCAAGATTTCAGCTATAGAAAACTATATTTAACCTATGAATCTAGGAGGCAGCTTGAGCCACCTGACTATGTTTGTTAGTTTTCTCTTTAGCAGAATGTGAACTGAATATATTCACTCAGAACTGGAGAAGGATGGAAACACAGACTATTTCCCATACGATATCCTCCATTTTTAATTCATATGCACCATTGGTATTTGCACAGCGATCTGCTTGTTAATAGTATATTGTAAGTGCTATTACTTTAAACCCATTGGTAATATTAATGACCTGCTGTTTTCAAAAACTGCCACATCAAAAACACTCCAGCAATACTCTTTAACATTTCTATTACTCCAGAAGAGGGAATTCTATAAAGGCTTCAAACACATAACAACAAAACTCACTTTATACCTGAATTATGAATTTCTGTGTATAAAAGCAAAGTATAATTTGTGTGATGGGCAACCAGCAAGTCAGTTTTGGTGAGACTGTAAAGATTTTCTATAACATATAACATAATAAGGTTTTACTCTTGTAAAAAGAGTAACATATATATATATAACATATAATATATATAATATATATAACATATATGTATATATATAACATATATATATATATAATATAACATAATAAGATTTTACTCTTGTAAAAGAGTGTGGACCTTTAAAGTTATAAGATGTTTTAAAGTCCTTTGTACGAGGTTGCTAGGTTTTGTGGCCTAATGGTGTTCCATGAACAATCCCAGTTATACATTAAACAATATTAATATCTCTGTGTATTTCAGACTTGCATAGGATATAACTACATGATGAACTTAATCTGTTCCTGAACTCCAAAATGACTATTTAAGTGCCTTGAATCCACACAAAGAAGTCTCCAGTTTGGTTTAAGGTCTTTAGTGCTCCAACTCTTTTTCAGTGCTAAATTCATCCTTCAAGTCCTGGGCAGCAATGTAAACTGCTTTTAAACATGTACTAATAAAAGTTTTCCTGCTGTGAGCCTTATCCAGCACTCTTTTGAAGTCACTGGGAGCTGCAACAGAAGCTTCAATGAGAAGAGGATTCATGTATTCTGTATTGTCAAATTCACTTTCATTAGTATGGAATTTTGCTAAAACTAGCCCTTGAAAATCCCTGAGAGAAATGGTAAACAATATTGCTTTCAGATTTACTTTGAAGAGTTAAGTTGGAGACCTCTGATGTTGTGATATATCATCTCCTTTTTAGCAAACAAATAAGAATTTTTTCTACACATTATGCTACATTACAGACATTGCTAAGACAGATTTAGTTGAAAATAAATATCTATAAGATATTCAGAGATAAATTAGGCCTTGACTGTAAGAGAAAATACAGATGTGAGTCTGTATGAAAAGCACCAGGATGGTTCTTATGTGGTCATGTGAGACACATATAAAACATTATAAAACAGGAAATGCATACTTAACTTTTCATTAAATGGTTGTGAACATCACATTTTCCATCAATCTTTTTCCTCTTTGATAAAGTGCAGACTTACAAACTATTATAAAAAAGAAATTAGCGATCAGCTTCATATTCAATGCAGACACAAAACAGTGAATATATTTGCAAAACTTAAAAGTAATGTCTGCATTTAAAACAATATATATATTTGTTTTCAAGAAGAGTATGTTTAAATCCAAAAAATGATTAAAAAAATGTTTTTTCACTTAAAATGTGGTCTTCACACAGTTATCTTCAAGGATTCTGAAATCAAGAAGCCGTGCAATAGAAGGTTTTGCTTTATTGAACTTGAAGTCACAAGCTTGATTTTCTCAGGCCCTGCTACTTGTTACCAGTTCATTCAGGATAAAATATGACATTTTGAAATCTATTTGCAGATGAAAATATAGCATCGAAAAGCACATCATTTAGCAAAATTTATAATAGGGTGTTATCTGTGGAAGTGTGTCATGTCCTCAGCTCTTTAGGGGTCCCAAGAAAAGAACTGAAGGTAAGGAGGTTTCAATCCTGCACTATGCCTAACACAAGCTCTGACATTTACTTGAATTTACAGAATTCTAAGCAGAAGCTTTCCTGACAGATTAGTCCAGGTCACAGTCTTTATTTCTTCCACATACTGGCATAATTTTATCTTTCTTCCTAAAGGGCAACATATCTTTCTAAAATTCAGCACTAATGATCCAGAAAACTCCCCAACAGCTTTCAAGTTGCAGGATATAAATTACCATGGTCTGTGTATTTTAGTGCATTTAGTATCCGTTAATAAGGTGACTGATTAATAAGAAAACAAACAAACAAACAAATAAATAATAATAATAATAATAAAAAAAACCACAGCAAATCTGTTGTTGGTGGTTATGCATACTCTGCTGCTCAATGTGCCATTATTGACTGCGGAACTGTAGGTAGAGACAAAGCGTCCCACACTCTCCTTGCCTATTCTTTAAAGTTCCTGTTCCCTGTAGCATGGAAAGAAACTTCCCAAAATATATATTGCCATCTTTCCACAAGCAGCTGGTCGATTCGTTCCCTTATAAATTTTATGTGTCAGTATTCTTCAAGTGGAAAGAAAAGTCAGCTGTTAAAAACGGAAACATCAAGCAGGCATATGAAGCTATAACATTCATTGTTTTTCTCTTAAGAAATATATTAATATATATATATATATATATAGTCAGATATTCATGACTGCAGTTATTTATCAAGGTAATTCAGGAATGCTGAAAGTATTCCTAAGAAATGTCTATGTAGCAGTTATCCCATAAGAAACAGTTGAGTAGAACTAATAAGTAAGGAAAAATCTTATTTTGCAAAATGTTTCCAAGTTCAAATGTTTGTTTGATTTTATTAAATGTGGGAGTGGAACTGAGGCTTTTTGAAATATTTCTTGGAGTATGAGAGACCTCACTTGCCAATAGCACCAAACTTTTGTAAGCTACCATTGGCTACACTGCTTACATGAGTTATGAAATTCCCAAGACAACTTTTAAGGGAAGAAGTTGCTTTTCAGACTGGGAGGGATATCAGCATCTGATCTACATAAGCAACAACTGAAATGTTTCCTATTCATGAACAGTGTAAATCATTTGTACTTCAAACAATTTCAAATAAATATATGAATTAGGTTTTTCATATTATTCCTCTAGAAAATGTAGCGGTTTTACTGTGCTAGGCAGCTGAACACCACAACTGCTCTCTCCCTCACCCTCCTCAGATGAGGAGGGGAAGAAGTAAAGGAAAGAACAACTCACGGGTTGAGATAAGGATGATTTAATTAAAGAGAAAAAATATTATTAAGGAAATATGATTATTAATTAAACAACTAAAGGGAAAAAAGGGAAAGGGGAAGAGGGAGGGGGAAAGGGAATAACACAACAAAACAAGTAAAGGCTGTATGGAAGTGCAGAGGAAATAAACTACTCTCTACTTCCCACAAATGAGAGATGCTTGACCACGTCCTTGAAGCAGGGCCTCAACGCACGTAGCCTGTGTTCGGGAGGAGGACAGATGTTTTCGCAACGAGAGCCCACCCCTCCCCTCTTCTTCCTTTTTCCACCTGAGTGTGACATCATATAGTATGGAATGTCCCTTTGGTTGGTTTGGGTCAGCTGCCCTGGTGATGTTTCTTTCTCACTTTTTTGCCCACCCCTTAGGAGGGTTAGAGAGAGTCCTGATGCTGTGCCAGCACTTCTCAGCAGCAGACACAACACTGGTGTGATACCACTGCTGTTCTAGCTACAAGTGCAGAGCGCAGCACTATGGGCTGCTGCAGGGAAAGTTAACATCCCAGCCAGACCCAGTACAGAAAAGTTGTTGGATCCTGCTGATTTCTCTCCAAAGTTCAAATCGATTAATCTTTTGAAGGTGTAGATGTTACACATTGGTCATATCTTGTCATATAAATTCTAATAATCCTCTAGTCATTTCCTAAATTAGCTTCCTTTGAAGAATCTATTTGTATTGGCTTGAAAGTACTTTATGATCTAAAGTCATGAAAGTGTTTTCAAACATGACATTCTAACTATTTGGAGGTTAGCTACTTCTCTAGATGATCCAATACTTTAATCTTCATGAAAGAACCAAAGGAGATTGAGCATGTATAATCCTGGTACCCATTTTATATAGACATATAAAGTACTCATGATTGAAATATAATATTTATGAGTAAGGATGAGGAAAAAATATCTCTTTCTCTTGATGTTATCATGAAGAAAGATTTTCTAAAGCAAAGATTATTCTGTGGTGTGAACTATTTTGATTATCTCAAAATATGTTCATTATAATATTTTATTAAATGTCTTTATACTATAATTCAACTGTATAGACTAAGAATACTAATTCCAAAGAATTTTCCAGTGCACACTATAATATACTTATTTACATAAGGAATCAATATTTATATACACTGACAGAACAAAAACATGACTTGGTTTTGTAACTAAAGATGGCACATATCATTTTGACAGACACAGCTGAGACAGTTGGGTTTATGTTTCTAAAAATATATTAATTTTGTACTTTTTTATAGCATACTGACAAGGGACTTGCTAATGAAGATAAAAATGATAAGGGTGGGAAGTGTAACAGAAAGGTGGTTCTGTAGAAATTAGAAAAAGATATGAAGTTCAGGTTTATTTTCCAGTACTGTGATGAACATTGTCAGTGTTACTATTTAAAAGAAATGAGATGCACAATGTGCTGTAAGAAAGAAAGATTTTATTTCTGGAAGTTACAAACCATATCACAGAATTTTCTAATTTGCAGGGTGTAATTAGAGAACAGACCTGATCAGATAAGTGACTTCAAAAAGTTTTACAAATACATTTGTATAGCTATTAAAGCTATCTCTTTGATTCCTTGATGAAGCTATTACAGCAAATCACTACATTTTGATTATTTAAATTTGAAAAAGGCATATTTTTAAAAACCAAAGCTATAAATATCTTAAAATTTTGATCTTATCTTGTGTTGCTGTAGCTAAATTTGTTAAAAGTATTGCAGAAATATAATGGAGAATTACATGGTGGCTTCTCCACTCATATACATCTAATGTTTTGTAACATAGCAAGATGAATTTACTCCGTTAAGTATCAGTTATTTCATTTGCACTAGTGTAAATCCAAAGGTCTTAAACCTTTAATTGGGTTGTATTGGATTCATAATAAATGAAAATGAAATTGCAATTTTTCCTGCTGTCATCAGTTAAAACATAACAGAAAAAAATAAAGAAGAAATCTGGCTTAGATTCATAAAAGAAGTATTTTAAGGAAGTAATATCTGGATAAATATAGTAACAGTTCTGATACTGCATCAGGCTCCATGTCATGTTGAATTATATCACCCAGGCTGTTTAAGACTGCATGAATCAGGCATGATTCAATTTGATATTCTTTGATATTACTTGACACAGTCACTACAATTTAATGAGTCACATAAGTCATTAGAAAATTGACTTGCATAGTAGAGATAGCAAGATTGCCTCTATGTATTTTATATTCATGTGTTTGTTTTGTTAGTGTCAAAGGACACACAAACAATTTGAAAATCTAAATGAATACACAAGTTCCTCTGATCTGAATTGATTCTATGTATGAAATTTCAGACATAACAAAATCAACAGCCCCTAGTCAGCAGCAGGGGAAAAGATTCTGTATTATGTCCTAATTAATTATTAAATTATTTTTTCAAAATCTCCTTTATGACTTCCATGCCTAAATTCATAGTTAAATTAATAAGACTTTAGTTCCCATTTTTATTAAATGCTTTTAAAACTATACTCATTTTATTCAAACAGCTTTTTGTTGTTGTTATTGACAAAATGAGAAAAAGCTAAATTGTTTTTCTGTAGTGTTTATCTCAAAGGGCAATAAATCGGTCATCTGAATTATTTAAAGTAAGAATTCATTTAAACAATCTACTCAAGTTGAACTGCAGCTCAGGAATTACGGGATGACAGTCTATCACTTCTTCTGCTTTGCATCAGAAGAGATATTATCTTAACAACAATTTTGATCCTAACATCTGTGGTAGAAATCTTGTCTCCACTCAAAGCGGCAAAAGCATTGTCATTCAGGCAGGCAAGGATTTCAGTTTGTTAATCTGTGAGTCCTGCCAAGACAGCATTTGTCCATCTTTCATTTAGCATATTGCCATTTTATCACTTTGTGAAAGTGACTCTTTACTAGTTTGAATATGTGCATGCTGATTAAAAAGTTGAGTGATCAGCTGCAAAGTAATATGGCATTTTATTTTTTATTTTTTTCCCCTGTGGATGCAAATAATTATACCTCCTGTAAAACAGTATAGAGTCAGAACTTTTATTCTCTTCCTAAGCAAAGTTTTGTATCTATGCCACATATTCTGTATACCTGTATATAAACATCCATATGATAATGTATACATTGTATTATGAGAAACAAAAATTTTTAGCTCAGTTTTTTCTCTTTGTCACTTTAGAAACGCATCCAGCGAGACACAGGACAGCTGTTTTATTCTGTAGCAAATTGAAGTATTTTAAATGCATTAAATGTCCTCTAAAATGTAGGGACAATGTTATGTGTGCATATGTGTGTGTATATTATTGTAACTAAAAAAAAAAAAAAAAAAAAAAAAGATCATTCATAATGAGTATTTACATATTAACACAGCACCTACTTATTGTGGGCACTTACCTATTTCTAAAAATTTTTAATAACAACAACCAAAATTTAGTTTGTTCTCTAATAAAACATATTAAAACGCTAATTTAAGTATTCCCCTAACATTCAGGGAATAAAAAATACATAACTCTTATGTGGTTTTCATATATTTAACAAGAATTCACATCTTTTAAAATATGTGTTAGGACAGCAATTATATTTTTGCAAGCTAAGTAGTAGTGATTATGATTTCAGTAACCATGTTATGTACTAAGACTGCTGTGAGGGTTGGAACTGAATTTCCTGCCATTCTTTTAAAAGTGTACATACTTAGAACCGTACTATTTTCCAGGACCACATGTTGATGTCTAAATGACCTTTTTTTTCACTCAGTTCCATTATGGAGAGACAGCTTTACTGACATGCTAGAGCTGGTCTTGTTTTTTTACAGGTGTTTTTTTTGGAACAACACTTTTACTGGAGGCAGTAAGGTCTCAACCCATGTTTATACCTATACTTTTTCATAGTGTACTTGTAAATATACACTAACTTAAGTAGCTTAAGACATGGTAGCTCCAGATGAGAGGCAGAAACTGGCATTTGTGGCAAATGAGTTGGTCTTCTAAAGAGCATAAGATTCTTCTGAGATCTGTTGCAGCTTCATCTGCTGCCAAACACTGCAGCCAGGTCCTGGTCTCTATAGTAATCCCCTGAAACCTGGAGCTACATGTGGATCTGCCTCAATGTTCACACCATTGAAGCAGCTGAGAAGGGTAAAACGGTCCCTCTTTGTAGTTATCTATCCCCATCTTCCACAAAAAAAACAAGTAAAGAATGTCTGCTGAAGAATCTATGGCTGAATCCTGAATTTTAACTCCAATGCATGCTTTTGATGTGGGTACTCATGTTGGTCTTGTTAAGTGGATGAGAAAACACAGGAAACAGGGCATCAGAAGAGTGACTGACACTTCATAGGTATGTCAGCCTTTGAAAGATATGAGATATGGTGCCACTAGGAGATGGCAACAAAAGGCAGAGAATACTTTGAGAAGCTTGTCATCTGTCTGTGTCCTACACTAGGAAATAAACATTATTTATGGGAAAAAGTCTCGTGTGTTCTCAGTTCAGTGGTCATCATCCATGTCTGTAATGGACATCTGCTTCTCAAGGTTACTATTCAAGTAATACCTGGAGATGCTTTCTGGAACTAAAGTTCTATTTAATAAAGAAATATACAGACAATTGTAAGAAACTATCCCTGAAACATATCCCTGGTCCTTGCCTGGGACCATAAAGCAGGTTAATAGATGAAATGAAACAACACCTGGTTATCCTGAGAGCTGACCACTTGCCCCCATTATTTACCAAGATCTATTGCAGTTTCTCTTCAAGGTTCTCTTTGGGATCCAAGTGGCATTTAAAACAGTCCTTGAGATTTCCTGAGTACAGGGAGACTTGATAAGCCTCACCTTTGCCTGGAGAAAAGGAAATGAACCAGGGTCATCTGTCAGCATCCTCTCTTCATGATTTCTTGCTATTTTCAGATACCGTTAAAGGACTAAGTGTGTAAATATATGTAATAATCAAATTACTACTTTTTTTGCTTCACAGTTCACTTCAGTAATAGTCTTTCACAGAGTATGGTTTCTGAACACACTTTAGAAATATTTATGCAGATATATGACTTTTCAAATAATTTAAGTCATTAAGAGAAAGCTTTCAACACCTCATTGAAATACTTGCAGCCTCACTTGAGAAACTGATGATCTGTGTGGTAGTTTGTGCTTTATCTTGTTGTGTCTTTACTCGTTCCTGGTTTTATTTACATTTAAACATGTTCAACAGTAGACAGTCACAAAGAAAATTTTGCGCTCTCACAGAATAAATGAATGAGTTCCCATCTTTATTCTTTCTTGTATGCACTGCACTAAAATTCAGACCTTCTCTCTTAATATCACTTACAAGGTCAAAAAAGCCCCCTTCTCAAAACAGAAATACATAGATTAGTAAAAGTCCCAGTAGGCATTAAATCGCATGGTCAGAATAAGTGTCTTGCCAGGTGTTTTTGCTCATGTTGGTGTAATAATTTCAAAAGCAGAGTTTTGTCAGGAGAAGCTCTGTCTTCACTGCAGTGGTGTCTTTGTATACCTATGTGAGCATGCTGATGAAAGAGTGCAGCTATACCACCAAAACTCAAATTTGAAAAAGTTCCTACTTCCTCTCCTGTACTTGATCCATCAATGTTATTGAGGCATCAGTGTAGAAATAGCAGTGGGTGGACTAAGTCACATTTTAAGTAATAATATTTCCAGAAAATTTCTTCTAACAAGCCTTGCACTGGTTTCCTGTCCTCTATTAAGGAATGGTGAGTGATACAGTGGAAAATTATACTTTCTAAAGAAAATTTTATTATTTTTCATAATGAGTTCTATTTCTGGGTTGTGGTGGGCATTTTTAATTTTCATATGAAAAATGCTTATTTTTTAATCAAATATTTTCATGAGAATAAGTAAGTTTTGAAAAAGAAAAATCAAAAAACTGCATTTTTAAAATGTCCCTAGAGTTTCCTACATTGATACTTTGAGGGCTTAAAAATATACACAAGATATATTACTGAAATCTTAGAACTTTTAAATGTAAAATGTTTAATCTTTTCAAAAGGAGATACACCAAGAACTGAATTTTCAACTAGTTTCATTCCCTTCCTCCAAATGTCTACGACTATTAATTGGGCATAAAAAATGATTATCAAAATCTTGCAATACTTAGAGTATGCAAAACCTCAGTGTTTATGTTTATCCCATGTCTTGCTGCTCTCCTGAGAGAAGGACTGCCTGAGAGAAAAGTGAATGATCCTGCATCATCACGCATTTCCCTATGTCCTTATTAAAGGATAGTGATTCTGGTGTTCCAGACTTTCAGCTTCATTGACATGCTTGCTTATTATGAAGCTGCTGTAGAAACCTGGAGAAAAATCCTCTATACCTCTCATTAAAGACAGAGCAGGCAATACAAGAAATTAGGTGCAATGAATTTGTAACTGCAATATTATTTTTGCTGGTAACAATACCAATGCATGTAACACTCTGTACCTATTCCTGAATCTAGATTAAAAATACTTGTAGAAAAGAGGTCGTCTCTTAATTCCACTAATTGTTTGAGTCTCTCTCTCTCTCTCTCTCTCTCTCTCTCTTTTTTTTTTTTCTTTTTTTCCCAGCAAAGATTTTGGGCTAAACTCTAACACGGACAATAAGGGAAAAATAAGGTGAGTTATCCTGGCAGTATAAATAACTTGTTCCTTGAAAAAAATTCTACAGGGGAAGCATCCCTGGCACTGAACACATTAATAGCTTTGACAGTTACCAGAGAGCAACTGGAAAAATCCACAGGAAGCATGTTACTTACTCTCACTAATAGCTGCACTGCTGACCATTTTTATAGAGTATTAAACTGAATGAGGAGTCTGGGGACCACAAACTCTGGACATTTGCAGTTTCAGATTAGTCAGGACTGAAAAGTGTGGCAGAGAAAAGAAAATCCTAGAAACAGAAATGATAGCTTCCCTGGAGTTGCCAGTATACTTGCTTGCAGATTCTTTACAATTATTTTGTTTAGTGCTGTGTTTCCCTGGGACATGTCACTCCTGTGACCATGATACCTGCTATTCAGCTTATTCAGCTTTGGTTCAGGGCCTTTCCATTGCCACAGACAGAACTGATGTGCATTCTTTTTCCCATCCCTTTCAGAAAATGTGATTACAGTCACAATCTGAGACACACATTAGTTGAGAAAACTGCAGAGAACGGAAAGAAAAAAGGTTCAAATAATGCAAATAAATCTTACGTGTCTGTGAATCACCTAAATGAATTCTCTAAGCTGTTTGTGTTCACCATTACTGCTGATGACTAGTGGAACACTCATGCCCTTTCTAATGTCCTGACTGTCAAATAACTACTGAATTCTTTGTGCAAATTCAATTAAAAATCCAGACCAGTGGCTTTCCTAAACAGGATATGAAATGGGGATGATGTGCAGAGAGCTCACTGGTGACTTCACCAAAAGTGAACTGCACAGTGGTGTATATGGCTATACTTAGGTCAACCACTTTCTCTTACATGGACTAGAGGACAGATTTGGATCACAGTAGTGCTCAGACACAAGTGGGAGTATTCAAGGTGAGGCAATCAAAAACATGTCTCCAGCTCTATACAAGATACAATGACACCCTGCAACCATGCCACAATGATAAAGATTTTGAAGAAGCATATTTTGTGTAGCAATTTTGTCTCAGTTTTGCCAAATATGTAGTACATTATACCAATTAACAGATTTTTTTTTTGAGGTAGTCCTGCATTTCTCATCCTGCTTCCTTCACATTTTGTGACATTGTGTAATTTCAGCGTTGATATGTGCCTCACAGACTACAGGCTGCTTACAGCTTCAGGTTTTCTTTCGATAGTTATTACAGTAATAATAAAATAAATAATAATTATTTTTTAAAAGTAAAATTAATTAATTGATTTATTAATTAATTTGACCTTTCTTACTCAATTTTACAGCTTTGACTTAGAAAAAAGCATGTTCTAGTACATAATACACCATCAGAACTGCCTGGGAAATTGAGTTGGTGTTCTGCAAGATCTGGACCTTTAAGAGGAGCAAGGATGGATCTTAGACATGCCACTCCACAGATGTACTTCGGGCTTTTTAAAATAAGGGTGGGAATAGCATTTTTTTTTTTTTTTTTTTTCAGTTTCTGATATGGAGGGGTACTGGCTACAGATAGATGGAGTTGAGCTTAGTGGAAACAAAGCTGTAGAATGCAGGACAATAGCAACTAATTTGGAGAGCGTAAGCCAGTAAAGAAGGGGAGATGAAAGTCTGATTTGTTGCTTAGAATAAGGCATTAAAAGGCATTAATCCTCATTAAATATTATGAGGATTTTAGGCTCAGGGCAAGCAAAAGTAATAGAGGTAATATGTGTGAATATGGGGCTAGATAAGTCCTCTTAAAGTCATTACTTCTTAAATGACAGGGATGTGTTAAGTTCACATCTCCCTTTCAAAACATTAACTGAAGAAGAAAAAAAACAAGGATAGTACTTCATGCAGTTACATATGATATATATATATATATATATTGCCTATGTGTTTTCCTTTGAATGATTACTTTGCTATATCTAGCTAGCTATTTTCTAAGCATGACCTTGAACAAAAGAGACAAGTTTTGAAGTCACAGCCCTTACACTTTAAGTAAAATATGGATAATATGCATTTTATTGGAACTTAAATATTATGCAAATAATAATGTTAGTGAAAATTAATGAATAGTGCAAACTGGAACTTCAGGTATAAGTAACTTTACATCTTTCTAACTACTCACATGCTTTATACAAAGCAGGTAGAGAGACAATTCCTGATTTCACAGATGGAAAGACTTAGATGTAGAGAGACATAAGCAAGCAATTTTAATTTAGACTAGCAGAAGTTGCCTAAGTAGCTTTATTTTTATGGTTGCAGCTAACCAACCTTTCCTTTAGAAGGGTCAGGTTCTAAATTGTTTCTTGTTTGGAATGATCTTATCATGGTGTTACCAGGTAAAGTTTCTTAGACAGGGCCACAACAAATTCGTGTTGATAAAAGAGAGTCTGAAAACAGTCTGAAAATTGTGACACTAATTAATAATACATGTTGCTTACAATCTCTCTGTGCTCTATATTGAATATTTAACAAAAAACATGAGCATATTGTCTGTTGAAAGACCATTCAGATGCACATGAATGTATGTCTCAAATCATCATATTCTAAGTCTGTGTTCCTGAACAGGTTCAATCCAGTGCCTCAAAACCAAGTTTTCTTCCTTTGTATTTATCCTCTGCTTACCCTGGAGGATATGACTGAATTAGTGACAGACTTACGCTATTTACTTGTGTCCTCTAGGGACTGAACTATCACTGCTTTCAGAAATCTTTACAGCTGTGAGTCAGAGATGACCTTTTCTAGGACAGACTGAAGGTTTCAGCAGGGGAGTGAAGTTGACCTTGAATTGTGAACTAAACTTTATCGCTTTGATCTCTTGTGACACTTATCACTAAGATGTGGCTCTATTTGTGACATGCTGTGACAACAGAGTTCCGTGCAGCTTTTAAGCCAATATGATACACGTGCTTCATAACTCTTGTTTTCACCCTGTAATAAACATCTTGTGAAGAATATCTGTAGTTAATTTTTTCTTGTCCATATTGAGCCAAAATCCTGAGCTTTCCAAGTGAACTTGATGGGAATTTGAACAAATACATGTTAACAAACAATAGAAACAAACAAAGCTCATCCTTTTAAGCTATTGTGTTTGACCTGTCTTGCTCTTTACATGAAGAGATGCACTTGGCATGCAGCGTGGGTGGCTGCCATGACTAAGCTTTTTGAAGTTCCCTTATTTTGAGATCTGTCTCTAGCTCATGATCTATATGGAAGGTTCATATGACTGTAAAATCTGTCACTAAGACTGTAAGATGAAAGCTGTAAGATTAATTGATCTGATGGGCAGAGTGCTTCACTGTGTTTCACCACTAGCAGCTTAGATTTGGAAGGAAATTTACCACATGTGAAGATGACATGAAAAGCAGAGGTTTCCTTATTATTGCGTGGTGAAATATACAGTCTTAGTTTTGTATGAGAAGAGTCTTGGACAGACAGTGCTCTCAGTGCTCTTCAAGCACATCGTGACTACATTAAGTGTTGGAATTTCCTAAGCAGAGGAAAATTTTAAACAGGATTCTTTATTTTTCCTGATAGGAACAAAAGAGATGTGCAACTTCTAACTTTGATAAACTGTTTCCTCAAGAAAATATCCTCTCTCATTTCTTTCAGAAGCTGCAGAAGCCCTAGTCGACTATGCTAGGAGCTGTACTGAAGAAGCCATTTTGCAGTCTGCAGCACACTTTGCTTTTTCTATGAAGCTGAGGAAATAAACTGTGTATCACGTGTATCCCTGAGGAGACATTAAATAATGCTTCTCTATTCATTAATATATATATATATATAATGTCACATTTGTGAATAACTCTTCTAATTAGATAGGTACATAAGTCCATGTATATAAGCTCTGGGTTGAGTCTTATATGTGTACAACATGATGATAGTGCACAGTGGATAACAGCATGAAAGACTACTATGCTGAAATGCTGTTCCTCATTTGGTCATCTTACTTCAACAAAGGATCAAATCAATCAAAAAAAAGTCCAGATAAGAGAAGCAAGAATGTGCTTGCCTTTTTTTTTTTTTTTAATATATATTATTTTTTAAAGAAAGGTAGAAAGGTAGAAAAGCTTGCTGTAGGAGGACAGGTTGAACAAATTTGTGGTATTTTTAACCAATAGAAGACAGAGAAGACATCCAGTTTTAAATACATGAAAAGCTATTACAAAGAAGAAAAGAAGGATCTGTTTCTGAATTCCTGGTGGGTATGACAAGAAACACTGGGATAAATTTCCAGCATGAATTATTCAGATTAGATAGTAGAAATGCTTCTAGTCAGGAAAAAAAGATGACTGCCTTCACTTGCCATTACTTAAAGGCAAGCATCCTTTAGGAACAGAGCACTCCATTTTACATTGGGGAAAATTGGTAACCTAAATAATTTCTTGAGAATCTTTTCAGTCTGATTATGCAATGTAGAATCATAATTATAGAAGAAACCAAATTTACCTAGCAAATGCAAACCATGCAGGCATAATTTTATATGTGCTTGTGTATGAATTGTAATCAGTATATAATTGGTATTATCCCAAAATGCCTGAGTTTTGTTCCACTTCACACTGGGCATGTTTCATAACCAAAAACTAAAATTAATGGAGACTTCCCTTAAAAAATAACAACAAAAAAAATCAAACAAAAACCCTTGGTAACTTGTCAGTACTCGAGGTTCTTTCAATGTGTATAAATAAGTAAATCATAAACCTTCATTAGCAATCCAGTTTCTGGTCTGTGTAAACTGTATTTTAACCCTAATCTTCAGTAATCTATTGTTTTCCTTGGGGCTTTACTACTCATTTAAAGTCTTTTGCATATTTTGGAATTAACTAACCATTAAGCAAACCTACTCTTCTGCTGGAATTTACTAGTGTTGATAATTAAGGATTTATTTTCTTATATGGTCTACTTCAGTTACTCTCTTCCAAGAGTTTTTGGCAATGCCAAAAATAAACTCCCTGAAGTCCTTAGGAGGGTAACAAAAATTGCTTTTATACATTTATATCCACAAACATTAAATGATAACATTGTATTAAGTGCTGTCAAGAATTTAGTAAGCTAACAATAGGTACTGCACAATAAAAGTAGTTTTATAAATATTTTTCATGCTAGTAGAAGATGGAGCTTACGATGAGTTATTTATTCAAAACTGTAAAAGATGTATTCAGTTTTGCTTGTCTAGAATACCACTTTTATTGACTCTATATCCAAAGATAAGAATACCGTCACTGGGAAGAATGGACTTCATATTTTCATAGGTCTTTGTGAAAGAAAATGTAGCCTCTGGTGATGGCACTTCTTCAAAAAAGGGTCATATTATTCACCTTCTTATGGTAGCTGGCCTTTTCTTTCTTGAAGATGTTAATAATGATTACCAAAAGGCTGAAGAGACCAATGATAAATCTTTCCATTCTATTCTCAATAGAATTATGTTCTTTCTAGAACAGATATATAATTGAATTGTGCTGTTTTATTCTGGTCCAAATCTCCTCTTATACAACACATGCAAGAATTAAGATGATCCCAATGTATTATTTGTGGCACAAGATTTTAGAAAAACTCTCTATAATTCCATAGTTATATATTAATTCAACAACAGTGTAAAAGAAATTAAAACAAATAAATAATAACAATAATAAATCATTGCAAATAACCATCAAACTTTTGTAAGTGCCAAATGTTACATGACTTTTTAAAGTAATGAGTATCAAAATGTCATGCTGTCCTCAGAAGTGTAAAGTGTCCTCAGTTAGCCAGTGAGAAAATTGCTATGTCAGTTTGGATGACCAGTTTCTCTAGAGAATGAAGGAATTGTCCAACCAGCAGAAACAAAAATCTTCAACAAGTATATTTCATGACTCTTTGGCTTAACACTGTGTATTTTGTATTCTCTTTAATAGAGCTCCTGGCTGAATAACAAATAAAAAGTATCCATATAGAATATCTAAATAAACCAAAGTTTTTAATAAATGCAATATCAACAAATATAAAGCAATTACTATCCTAATTAACATTATAAATATATGAAGCAAATGTAGTATAAAAATGTTTTTTCCTGTCATTCCACACTTGGAAGTATAAAAGGAGATGTCTTTGTTCAACTTTTTCTTACCTCTAATTAACTAGTTGCTGATAATTTGCTTTTTACTTTCCTGTTTTGCTTTTTTCTTTCCAATAAGCTTTGAAAATTAAATCATTTTCAGATTGTGTTATCCAACTGTTATGTTCTACTAGTCCCTGGGACTTCTCAGTACACCGTGGAGTAGACAGCATCGGTACTTCCTCCTCCTGTATTCCTGAGATCAGAACATCAGAACTTGGCTCTGTGCATGTTTGGTTGCTTATTTTTAAATTTTGGTTACAGGATTTATTTGATTTCTGTGTGATAAAAACAACCATTTTCACCCTTATTGTGTGTTTAATAGGCCATTTTTATTAATGAAAGAGAAATGGGGACACAGCTCTTTTTTTTTTTTTTTTTTTTTTTTTTTTTTTTTTTTTACCTGGATGAGGTTGGGTGATGTGATGAGGATAGCTGTTTCCTAAAGATTGCACAACAAACAAGATGTTTGACAAGGTTATCCCTTGAAGTATTGCTGAATGGAGGCTGGATCTGTTCTATTTAATGGGCGAAGTTCTTCTAGTCTTGTTATCTATCCTGTGTTTACTTTCAGCATTTAGTTTGTAAGAAATCGCAAGTGACATACCTATAAAATGCTGGATGGAAGAGTCTTGCAAGTAGCACTGTAACCTAGAAAATCATCCAAATATACAATATGTAAAGATTTTGTAGATTTATTGTGATATGCCAGTCTCAATCTAGGCAATAGCTTGTCATTTCGATTCTTTTGAAGAGTTTTCTTTATGCTTGTGTTCCTCTGCAGTTATATCACATGCACACGGAGCTATCTAGGTATGTGTATGTGAGTAAATATAAACAGATATGGAAAGGTCAATTCACTTCAGCTAAGACTGAGGTATATTTTATTTTTCTATTACTATTATTTGTACATTTCAAGTATACCCTGATAGCACTTGGGGTGTTGATAACATGCAAGAAGGCTTATTTCTGTGAATTATCTCACTGCATGTTATCAATGTTCAGAAACAAAGAAATAGGCTAGCCAGTTGATTCTCTCATTAACTTAGATTCAGGGTTTGTTTAGTGTTTAGTCAGCTAACAGATAAACTTAATGGTTATGATGTGCTGGCTTTGCTCCATGTAGGAAAACAGCAAGGCTCTCCATGAAGAAAAAGATTTCTTAAAAAAGATTTTAATGACCATGAATTCATTTAAGCCATGTTTTTGCCTCCCCCCCCCCCCCCCCCCCCCCCCATATGGTATATGGTGTATTATCACAGTGATTCAATATGTCCTTAAAGCCAAAATATAATTTCTTTTGTCTGAAATTTTACACCTGTGTTCAGTTTATTAGCACAGTATTCCTTTAAGAAATCCACAATAAAACCAGAAACCTGAAATAATTTTGCAATTAGTTTAAAGATGTAGGGCTAACCTATATGTTAAGCTTAGAATAAAAAATAGCCTTCAATGATGTGGGTTGGTATCCTGGTTCTACTTGGGAAGTCTGCTTTTACATCTTTGGAGGACCTTCAGGTTATTTCAAATAATAAATGTATGAAACATCCAATACGGGAAAGTGCTGAGAAATGTTCCAGAATCTGCCCATACTTCAGGCGTTTTGCAAAAATCTTATCATTTATCCATTTAAAGGGCAATTATAAGTATTTAAATGAAATTAATTTCTACATTTTCATATGTAATATTGATACAATTATAAAGGATCTTAAATAATCAAGCAGTCAACAACAAGAAAATACCCAAATTGATTTTGTCTACATAGACCTAATTGGTTCCTGTTCATCTGTAGGTATCCAGTAGCTATAAAGATATCACCTATGCTTTCCAGAAGAATTCTTTATCATTCCTTTCAAAAATATATGGTGTTCACTGATAGAACAACCATTCAATTTTATATCCTCATTAAATGTATGTCCCTTGCCTATTTTGCTGCATAGTACATAAATCCTGCATCCTCATAGGTGTTTCAACAGCTCACAACAGTAACATCAGAGGTAGTAATGAATGTCTTCACTGTGATCCCAAATTGTTTCTCAAAGAAGAGGATTTCAATCACACAGATGTCAGAAGAGAACAGTCCTTTTGTGCATCCATTTCAGGAGTATAGCTTCCCAAATAAGTTGGTGATTTCTAGTCCTAGATTTCTCTAGAGTGCAATCTCATTATCTTTTAACTTAAATTACAAATTTGCAATGCTTCTGCAGATCAGGCATCCCCAGTTAACTGAAACCAGAAAAAAGTTGTGAGGAATACAGAATCTTGATGGCTATGAGTGGTTTACTTTAAATTTTCTGGCCAGGATACTGTAAGCAGGATAGGGCTTAGCAATAGGTGACTGCCCTGGCTATAGGCCTCTCCAGCTTCTGCAACAAAAGAGACAGGAATATTGCAGACCTAGATCTTCATCACTTCATACCTCCCATTAATTCTAAGGTCAGTATTTACACCTTTTACTGAAACAGCCCTGGAGTGGATATGTTTAGAGCTGTTTTTTTTTTTTTTTTTTTTAAAAAAAAATGCACATTCTCACCTCTACTTTTCTTTGATTCCAGGGTACTACATTACATTATGCTCTGTGATACCAAGGGGTCAAATACTGCAGTGTTATGTTCATCCATTCTGAGGGCGGTTAGTTTTACTTCCTCTAACAAACACATCTTTAGTGTATGTTAGCAAGTCTACTGAGAAAGATATTTGTGAATAAAATCTAGACCTGATTCTAATTTTAAGATTTAAGGCAACATTTCTTTAATACTTCAGCAAAATGTTTTGTGAAATCTATGTACAATGAATTTGTTTACCAGTGAGTTTATTGTACCTGTATATTGCTTCCTGCTTATAAAAACACTCTTGGGATGAGCTGCTTATATTAAAACATTTTCAGATTGCTCCAAAGACAGTCAAAATTTAGAAATGGTAAATATTGTCAGCAGTGATGGAATACACTGATAAAGCAATTTGTTATTTTCCTTGCAGTATTTTGGAGCATTACTGAGAGAGTGACATCCTGAATGGCCCTGCTAACATGTTAGCATTCTAAACCACATTCTAAGCTGGTGGAAAGTGTGTCTTCAACAAGTATGCAAAAATCATAGTGCTTTGTAGAAATAAAGATGTAGCAGAATGGATAAATTTGGGGAAATAATGACTTTATATGGGATAAAAGAGTTTGAAACTTTGCTCACAAAACTGTAGGGTTTTGTAATGGAATAGTTAGCATAGCTATCATGATGACTTGATTCTGAATTTTAAAATTTAAATTATTGGGATTTGTAAACTCTTAAAGGGCAAAATGTGAAGATAGAATTTTCAAACTAGATTTACATGCTCAATTTCTATTAGCTAATCCTTTAGGCAGTGTTGAAAATCTCAGACTTGCATTACAAACTCCTCTGAGGACTTGGTTAGTTAACATAACTGATTCTGAGGCAAAAGGGAGGGATGACACTTAGTTTGGTTTTATAGGGAAAAGAGGAGCTAGTCTTTGTGCTTTTATGTTCATATGGGATGTTACCTTTCTGATTTCTCTCTTTTTATGGCATTCTTTGTCTCACAGATTGATTTTTCACAACATGCTGTAAAGCACTTGGGAGATAAGGGCACCTTCCTTCTTTTGCTCTCATGATTACTGGCTGACTGTCTCCTAGATTTTCCCTCTGGTATGGAAGCTGGGGGCAGAGCTCCATTCATTTTTTTATTTTTATTTTATTTTTTTTTCCTGTATACCCATGTGAAAGAGCAGAAATTAGTCACAGAGATAATGTGCCTTTACAATTTAAGTATGAAGAGCTAAGAGTAAGTATCCTGACTGTTGTTAGGGGTAAAGTTTATGCTGTTAAAGTCATCCCTGAAAGTGGCAGAATTGTTTGACCTCTACCTTAGAAGCAGAGGTATTTGATTTTAAAACAGAAAGTGTATGCACCTAGGGGACTTTATGCCCTCAGACTAGCCAAGCATGATCTAAAATTTGGATTTCAGTAGTGGTGAAGTAACTGAAGTACTTATAGGTCTTTCTGAGGTTTTATCTCTGAGTTTTTATAAAAGTCATGGCATGTAAGGGGCACAACACTGAGAGGTACCTTAAAGCTCTCCCAGAATCCACATAGCAGATGGGTACAAAAAATCTTTACTGTAGCATGTGACAGAAACAGAATATCTGTGTGGGTAGGTGAATCAGCTTTCATCTGAGCTTATTTCCACATATGCTCATATGTATAAATCTTTTGCACTCCTCAATAGAATATCCATGCCTACTTTAAAGGAAAATAGAGAAATATTTCTATTCTAATAATTATTTTTGAATCCAGTGGGCCCCAAACTGTCCTGAGATCACAAGAAGATATCTTCAAGATGTAGATTAATATATATATATATATATTTCTTTCTGGTAAACTCTTTACACTTATTTACTAAAGTTGAACCACAGGAAAGAGAGAAGAGAGACACGCACTGAGGAAGTCTTAAAGAAAATGAAAAGAGAGTTACACCATTTATGAATAGACATAGCAGAGACAAAACTACTGACATTAAGTGTTGATTCCTACAGAGATAAAAGCAAAAAATGTTTGGGGAAGAATGAACAACAGATAAGTATAACACTGATGTCAGATGAGAATATTTAACATCATAATTTTATTCTTATCTGGAATTTTTTTCACAGAAAAATACAATCACACAAACATAAGTGAATCAAGTGAATATATTATCCAGACCAGTGAGGCAACACAACCATAAACAGTTTAACCATGTGACAGTCCTGAGATCCCCTTTGCACTACCAACACAGTTGCTAATGGACTTTGCCAAGCAGCCAGATGCTGTTGGAAGATGAGGACCTTTCACATTTAACATGTAACCTTTTACAGAATCACAGAATCACAGAATCACAGAATTTCTAGGTTGGAAGAGACCTCAAGATCATCAAGTCCAACCTCTGACCTAACACTAACAAATCTTCCACTAAACCATATCCCTAAGCTCTACATCTAAAAGTCTTTTAAAGACCTCCAGGGATGGTGACTCCACCACTTCCCTGGGTAGCCCGTTCCAATGTCTAACAACCCTTTTGGTAAAGAAGTTCTTCTAACATCCAACCTAAAACTCCCCTGGTGCAATTTTAGCCCATTCTCCCTCGTCCTCTCACCAGGCACGTGGGAGAACAGACCAACCCCCACCTCGCTACAGCCTCCCTTGAGGTACCTGTAGAGAGTGATAAGGTCACTCCTGAGCCTCCTTTTCTCCAGGCTGAACAAGCCCAGATCCCTCAGCCGCTCCTCATAAGACTTGTTCTCCAGGCCCCTCACCAGCTTTGTAGCCCTTCTCTGGACTCGCTCAAGCACCTCCATGTCCTTCTTGTAGCGAGGGGCCCAAAACTGAACGCAGTACTTGAGGTGCGGCCTCACCAGAGCCGAGTACAGGGGGACGATCACCTCCCTAGCCCTGCTGGCCACACTGTTTCTTATACAGGCCAGGATGCTGTTGGCCTTCTTGGCCACCTGAGCACACTGCTGGCTCAATTTCAGCCGACTATCAACCATCACTCCCAGGTCCTTCTCTGCCTGGCAGCTCTCCAACCACTCACCTCCCAGCCTGTAGCTCTGCTTGGGGTTATTACGCCCCAGGTGCAGGACCCGGCACTTGGCCTTGTTGAACTTCATGCAGTTGACCTCGGCCCATCGGTCCAGCCTCTCCAGATCCTCCTGCAGAGCCTTCCTACCCTCGAGCAGATTGACACACGCACCTAACTTGGTGTCATCTGCAAACTTACTGAGGGTGCACTCAATGCCCTCATCCAGATCATCAATGAAGATATTGAAGAGGACCGGCCCCAGCACCAAGCCCTGGGGAACGCCACTAGTGACCGGCCTCCACCTGGATTTGACTCCATTTACCACAACTCTCTGGGCCCGGCTATCCAGCCAGTTTCTAACCCAACGAAGCGTGTGCCAGTCCAAGCCAAGAGCAGCCAGTTTCTTGAGGAGAATGCTGTGGGAAACAGTGTCAAAAGCCTTGCTGAAGTCAAGGTAGACCACATCCACAGCCTTTCCCTCATCTACCCAGTGCGTCACTTTGTCATAAAAGGAGATCAGGTTTGTCAAGCAGGACCTGCCCTTCATAAACCCATGCTGACTGGGCTTGATCGCCTGCTTGCCCTGCAAGTGCTGCGTGATGACTCTCAAGAGTCTTTTAGAGGGCAGTAATAACATTCAGGCTTTAATAACAACATTGCATCTTGCTTTAATAGTTGAATTTGAATTGTCATATGCTCCTATAACTCTTTTAGTAGTGAATTTTATTTTGACACGCATTATGCAGTACACCCTGATCTAATTAGAACATTTCTTTTTCTATGAGAACATTAATACTGACACAATTCCATCCTGACTGCATCTTGTACTACTGTAATTAAGATTGCATTCATTTTGGAAGGTAAAAGCACAACAGTCTGATCTTTTAAAATGTAATTAAGCTAATAATTATTCATTAATCATAGGCATAACATCATATCAGGCATTATGAATTTATGGAACCTTGGAAACCTGGCAGATCTCCTCATCCTACATCAGAACTTCCCAAACAGTTTCTCAATGTAGTGTCAATATTCCCATTTTGGCTATCCTGGAAATTTTCTCCTTGAAGTAGGTAAAATAATGTCTGAACACAATTTACATGATACTTTCTTACAGACCATTAACTTGTTGGATACCTTTCCATCAGAGACCTTTCAAGGAATAGAAAGCACCCAGCCTTTATTGAATCAAATTTATTGAAAATATCCCTCAAAAACTTCATACCTTTTTTAGGTGTTTAGAAGAAACCTTTTGGACTTAAGACACTGACAACCTTCATTTACTTTAGCACACTCAAAGTTTCCTCTGTGCATTTTGTGTAAGTGTTGAATCTCTGTATTGCCACATTTCAAATTTACAGGGAGTGCTTATAAGAAAATGTATTCTTATTGATAGGGAATGGTAATGGGAAGATACTATATTTGTTACAAGTAGAGAAGCACCACATGTAGGTTTTTGAGTGATAATGTGTTGAGTACTCTGCTAAGATAGAGAAGTATCAAATGATCATTTAAAATTAATGGTTATTTTATTCTAATATGAATTATAACAAAGATCATATGTGAAGTACAGAGTTGTTCTGGAAACATTGGCCAAGAAAAGTTGATATTCAAAGACATTCTATTGATACAGTTCTATTGCAACCTGTTTCAGAACAACAAAATAAGAAATAACACAACTAAGCATGGTAAATCAGATAATACTCTGTTTTCTAGCTTACTTGATAAATGCTGCTGAAGTAGAGCTTATGACTGAAGTGACGAACAGTCATGGTGTAAAGGAGAAAATGAATTGTTTGATCTGTCTTGTGAGACTCATTCTAGTCATAAAAGTATTTGTAGTTGTTGGTTTTTCTCTGCTCTCCTAGAACAATATAAATCTACAAAAAACTATAAGGCAGAATAGAGACAAATATACAATTAACCATGTGGCCCAGGTTGTTGACTTTATAATGTTCAGTCAAAGATTCTCTAAACCTATTCTAATCTCAAATCAAGGAAGTAAAGTTGCTAACAAGTGACCATAGCCACTTGTTACAAGCCCCCCAGATGCTTACCTTAAACTTAAGCAGCTTTCAGCATGTCCTACCAAGTCACCATCCGTAAATATGGGTAGAGTTTTCTATGTTTCATTTTCAAAAGACAAGAATACCAGCTAAAGATGCAGAGCAAGTTTAAGGTTTCTGCCATCATAAATCATCTTTTCAAATCTTTCCTTCCTTCCTTCCTTCCTTCCTTCCTTCCTTCCTTCCTTCCTTC
>NC_048896.1:70486655-70548505 GCF_011077185.1 Oxyura jamaicensis | reverse complement strand
TACCTTCTTTCTCTTTCTTCTGGCATTGCTATACTTTATGAGGATATACATGAGAAGACTGTATCATTCAAATAAAGGGAAATTCATTCAGTTCTAATCTGAAAGTGAACTATGACCTTCATTGTGAAAATCAGTGTGTATTGCAACTTCATGCTAGTCTTATCCATGCTCAGAGAAGTAGCAGGGAGGCCTAAGACCATGTCACAGGTAAATCCTAAGCGGACATAGTGATTTGTATTTTGAAATACAACTGGCAGAACAAAGAATTAATAATAACAATGACAAAAACAACAACAATATTATTATTAATAATGCTATAATTAATTGAAATACCAAACATCCAAGTATACTGAAATGCTGTAATATAACTGGTTTCAGCACAAAGGTATAAAGGACTTTATTTAATCAGTTTCAGAGTTTTATATACATCACATTTTCATGGATCTTGGAGAACTACACATTTTGGAACTCTTGGGTCCATTCATCCTGTAAAATAGCTGCTTTGAGTGCCCAGATTTAGATTTGTGCTACTATATTAGACATTTTTGGTAAGCTAAAATTGGAAGGTGGAATAGAGCTTCTGTGGTACCTGTGGTAATATGTACTTTTGGTGCAGATTTGGCCAAATAGTGGAAGTATGACCATGGTGCATTTAAACTCAGGGGACTGCTTTCTATCTGTAATGTGTTTTAGGTATTGGAGAGCCAACTAATAGAAAGATGTGGTGCTCATTTCCAGCTTCAGCACTGGTGCATGTACCTGTTTGCATAGGTAGCTTTGAATACCCCCACCCCCTCCCAAATTCCCTCTTACTTCCCAATCTATTTTCTGAATGCAGCTTGAGTTTGGCCAAGGATATGGGATTTCTTATACTGATACATGATGTTCATCTAGAGGTGAAAACTGAAATATGTTTTCTAAAATGTAATGAACATGCACAAAGAGTTGTAGGCACCAACTAGAAATAGGAAGAGTTTACCCTAGGAGAGATGCTGAATTTGCTTCTTAATTTATATAAGTTAAATATTTCAAAATGCTGATCTAAACTCTGTTATGCAGTGCATAACTTTAATTATTTTTATTACAAATTAAAATCAGAGGTAGATACAAACTTCCATCAGAGTTTAATTCTATATTTTGCCAGATTATCTTGTTTTGCTAAATACTGTGCCTCTGAAATGCCACTACCTGTAAACAGCAAAACATCATAAAATTACTATGTAACTGGTGCAAATCAGTACATGTCCCATGCTTCAGTGCTGGTATGCTGTTTTATACTAACTCATTCTATTTTACTGCATGTTAAGAAAAAAAAAATAAAAAAATGAAAGAACAAAAAGTATACTATTGCCAACAAACATTCTGTTCAAAGAGGAAAGGTGAAAGAAAATCTAGAATTTTATAGATACTTGCTTAGACCTGATGTTTTCAGGTAACATGTAAATTAACTATCTCAGAGTTATTCTAGTACTTAAGGGAATTTCAAAGTACTAGACATTTTGTCCTACATGCAAAAATAAGTCACTGACTGAGGTAAAAATAAATAAATAAAATTCAGTAATTCTGACAAGCTGTGAGGAAACTACAAACTACATATCATATTGGAGGCCATTATGTGGAAGATAGCCAGGCATATAACAACCATTGTTGATCTTTGATTTGAGTGTGACATACCAGTATAAAATACCAACTTGAATATAACATGGATATTTTAATTTACATAGTGTGGTGGATTATCCCTCCTAGGCAGCCAAACCTCATACAGCCACTTGCTTGCTGTAACTCCTAATGTACTCCCTTCTTCCTCCTTCTTTCCCTCACAGTTTTTTGTTACACAGTATTGAATATCCCTTTGGCCAGTTGGTATCAGCTGTCCTGGCTGTGTCCCCCTCCCAGTCTCCTGCCCAAACCCAGCCTACTTGCTGTGGGGGCACAGTGGGAAACAGAGCTTAGTGCTTTGCAAACTCTGCTCAACAATAAAGCATCGGTGTATTATCAGCTCTGTTTTAGTCACAGATTCAAAACATAGCATTATAATTTACTTTTGAAGAAAATTAGCTTCATCCCAGACAAAACCAGTACACAGTCACAAGACTTCTGGGGAGCAAGCTTGAAACGAGTGCCCAAAGTCTGCTTATTTAAGGCATCAGGCATTTTTCTTTTCCTTTGTTGACATTATAGTCTTTGTTTGTTTATTTGTTTTCCATTGTTTCTCTACAGTGTATTATGACACTTATAAAAATGTAGATGTTTGCTTACTAACATTAAATTTCTATGTCATCCCATTAATATATAGATACTCTGTCTGACTGTATACACATAGGTGTGCACTGCTGTTTTTATGTGAATTTATTTTTAATGTTGATTTATTTCTGATGCTTCCCAAATGTTGCCTGGGCTCCGGTTGGGTTTCACTGTCACAAGTGCATGTTTCACCTGTGCAAAGGACACCTACAGATGAGATATTCAGGATCTGGACTCTGAACATTTGTTGTATGTCCAGACAATTACTATGTCAATTACCATACAAGTCAACATCCCCTAAGACGCATCCACAGCTGACAAATTTTCATGCTCACAGAATCTCTCATGCCTATGCTGCTGGTAGACACCCTCATACGGGGGCTGCAAAAGCTCCACAAGGGGTGCAAACAGTCCCCATGACACCAGTGCTCTGGGTGCAAAGTTTGGTCAGGGTGCAAATGGTCAGGATAGACACTTTTTAATGAGGAAATCTGACATAAATAGAGCTGTTTATATAGAGAAATGGATGGCACCTTTCTGCACATCTTTATGTTAACTAGATGGGACCCAGAGATTCCTGTGCAAGTAACTGAGTTAATTGTCTAATTTTCATAAAGTTCTAAAACAGAGAAGGTTAATTCAGAAGGCTGAGTGAGAATCCAGTAACTCATGAAGAAAAGGTAATTGTTTTGAATTAGCTGAGCCAAGGAAATGGGAAGATTGATACCAATTATAAGTAAAATGTAAACTTATAGTGTATAGGTAAAAGTGTCAACCAGTACAGTGCCAACCAGTTCAGACTGGGCAAGCCAAAACATGATTTTTGTTGTTGTTGTTGTTGTTGTTGTTTTTTCAATGACATAGATTGTTTCTGATTTTGTTCCTGGACATCCTGCACTAAGAGGAGGATGATTTGTACCTTGCTGTTATATCACATAATGCTATATGTTTCTGAGGCAGAAATGTGAAGACCTGTAGTCTTTCATTTAACTGTTACTGTGATTTGTGAGCATGTGTGGTAGTTCTTCACTGTGCCTATGAACTTGGATTCTGTTGTGATGTAAAAACAAAGTTCCAGCCCTGAAGAATAACCTAAATTTCCCAGTATTACCTTTATTCATATTTAGACAGCACTTTGTACAAAATACATTTATCAACTGACATTTTTTTTTTTCCACTGTTCATCAAATAAAAGCAAAGCATGTATAAATTCAGATATACTTCAGTCATGTAAATAAGTTTCCAGGCACACCCAGTGTTTCATTGTAGCTTATATTTTTGATTACATTTTAAGGACTGCACTATTCTCTTTTATCTGAACTCAGAGATGCACAGCAGAGAAATATGTGCAGGAATTAGCTTTTATTTATTTCATTTTGTTTGTGACAGATTCATTGTTTGCTTTTGCCAGGCTGCAAACCACCCACTGAACAACATGAATATTCAAGAGTTGTCAGCAGCTGCAGCCAGTTTGATTTTTATCAAGAATTCTAATATATGCAATGACAATGGATTCACTTTTGTATGCAGTGTTTGCACATGAGATGTTCCTTGTTATTGTTATTTTGGAAACTTTTTTGGCAAAGACTAAGCAATACTCATGGTTACACTGGAAACCCATCAGCTGGGGTGGTGGTGGTGGATGGAGTAAGGTGGTGGTGCAGGAATCCACCAAACTAAAGATCTCTCTGTCTAGACATAAATATCTGCTCCATTAAAGACAGAGTTAGGAAAGCATACAGTTGAATAATTTTATGCATACAGGCAGGCACAGTGAACTCAGCAGGATACATGAATTAAGTTGTGTGTGATTTAAGAATAGGTTATCAGTCTTCAGTGAATAAGTAAATGTTCTTGGAGGAGATGGTTTGTGATTAACCACAGAAAGAAATCACAGCATAAGCCATAAGACTCTGGACCAGTATATGAATTTTTTAATGGATTTTGTGAATGCCTCTTTGTCAAATTTCTGGAGACCTTATATATGTGTATACACAATGTTCATGATGCAGGAAGAAAGACATTGGTGATTGCAGCAAATAATGGGATCTGTGCTATTTGAAAAACAGAGCAGCAACATGCACATTTTAGAATGAACTGAAAAAAAAAATCTATAAAATTAGGTGTGCTTGGGAATGCTGTAGTGCTCTGAGATATCCCAAATATACTGTTACAGGAAGAGAATAGATTGCTGTCCATACTTAGGAAAGAGTCAATAATATTCAAACAGACTCCTAAACGACATAGTATGTGCTGTAAGAACAGCTTAGATTTTTACAAGAACTAATCAAAGCTTCCTTTTAAGAGGCTATTGTTTAATACCAACATGGATAAGAACCTACCTTTACTGAAGAGTTTGGTCAATGTGGATATTCCCTTATGGGCCCATGTCTACTCTTTTGAAGAGAACCACTATCCTTTGTTAAAGATAAAGTTACAAAGTTAAAAATAGATTCTATCTCTTTGAAATAAATTAGTAACTATCATTTAGGGCGGAGTGGTTTTTATGTAGTTAAGTTTTTTGGAATAGTCTGTTATCTATAATTGAACTTTAATATTGGTTACTCCTACTTTCCTGAAACAACACTGAGGGGTGGGGATTAAATTTTCAATTCTTGGTAGGAATTTATTTGGAATTTTGATTGCAATGCAGTTGACTTTATGAGGAATATAAAATTATACAATTGTGAGTGTACATTTTTAATAACGGTCTTTCAGATTAAACATGAATAATTACTAGCAAAGATGATGCTAATAGCCAGTAATATTTTTCCAAATTAAGAATATAACATAGATGGCAATTGTAAAGGACACCTGTCTTACTTGTTTCATTGCCAACTTATGGACCTTTAATGATTTTCTTCATGCTTCCACTACAAGAAAGTCTAGCTCTCCAAACATCCTTTCACTGGATCTTTGTATTTAGATTGTTTTCAATTAATAATAGAGAATCAAAGCAACATAAAACATACTTAAGTATAGTCCTTATGGTATACTTGTCACTATTCATATGCATATATAAAAACAATCTATAGATTAAACAAAGCAAAGTGCATCCTCCTTTCTTGAGGGATCTTCCCCAGACTCTGCATTGGGTAGGCATTTCCGAGGCAGCACTACATTACACAGAACTGTATCAGGGCTTCATTTATTAACAATTCATTTTGTATGTGGTTATCACAATGGAAAGATATTTTACCTCTTTGGGCCTCAGCAAAATAAATCTGAGAACCCTGAGCACTGAGAGCTTGAAAAATATTTCCTCTGGCCTATATTTTATCTCAGGAGGAAATGCTCCAAACCTGGCTCAAACATAAGCAAAGCAAACAAAAATAAATAAAACATGACACTGACACCAAAAGCCTGACTGCAGTGCTTTGTACCAAGCCTGTTCTGTCTTGCTGCCCACTGAAAAAGAAAGAACATGATGCTAATGCTCCTACAGGTTCCTCACTTTGCAAAGTTTTCCAAAGGCAGTTATACTTTCTTGGCTGTTTTACTTCTCTTACAGAAGATGATGATGATGATGATGAAGAATAGCAACGAGAGGTAATAAAGGGGAAATCTGAATTAATTTATTTGCATGAAATAAGTAGCCAAGTAAATGACTGGAAGACAACTGGAATTTACTTACTTATTGGTACAACCTCAGCCATCTTTCTCTTTCTGCTCTTTCTTTCATTTCATTATTAAGTATTCATACAGATTTGGGGCTCTTACAAATTTTTCAGCAGCACTTTACTGTGAAATATGAGGATAAAGACCACCTGGAAATGAAAAAACTTTCTATTTTGGCTTTGCAAAATTCTAGCAACACCTGTGCCAGGTTTGCCACTGTAGACTAATTCCAGGTCTCCATTGTTCAGCTTTCACTCATTTTTTGTATTGCAGCTTTGAGGGTTTTAATAAATTTGCAAGTTTCATTGTAGTAAAAATTGATTCTAAGTTCCAGCAAACTATAAAATTCTTGGGGTGAAGAAGGAGAAGTAAAAGAAAGAAATATGGAGCAATAAAACTGCATGGTGTTTGCAAACAAAGCAGAAAGAAAGATTTTAAGCAATACTTGTTACTAATGAAAGTTAATGACACAGAAACAACTGAGTGCCATTCAAAAACCTCTCCAAAGCTGCTTCTGCCTTTGATCCTTCTTCCATAATCAAAGTAATTCCTCAGGAAATGTTATGATGACGTTGAGCTATTTCTTCTTCCTTCATATCTGTCATGTGCAAACCTTCAAATCTGTCATGTTTCACCAGTTTAATAGTTTGTAAGAAGAATTTATATGGTTGAGCCTGAACCACAACATCATTCAATGGTGAGAAAACTGGAATATTTAATTTTGATACATATATATATATATACATACATATATTTGGGGGGGGGGGGGGGAGGAAGAGGAAAATGAAGAAATTAAAAGCTTTTTATTTTTGTTCTTATACTGTTTATTTTTAAAGATGAATAGTGGTTTTTTGTTTGTTGGTTGGTTTGTTTTCAAGCAAAGTACCAAAAAAACAATTTCATAGACAGACGAGTTTTGACAAATAACCTCAGGGGGCCAGCAGGACTCCTGTTTGCCTCAAAAAGTGATAAAGAGTGTTCTGGGTCTGTGACCAGTTCAAAGCTGTTCCAGTTTTGGGGGATCAGTCCAGCAAGGATCTAGAAATAATTAATCTGACACCAGGATTGCATTTGCTAAAACCGCATTTATCTTCAGGTCTTCTGAAGGACATTCGGACCTGTTTTATTTGAAAAGGTCAAAACATTTGTTGTCATACTTGCTTCACTTGCACACCTTCTTTCTTCAAATCTTAACTAGAATAATGATGTTGCTGGGAGAGAGGGACATCTGATTTTTTTGTTTGTTTGTTTTGCCTTTTTTTTTTTTTTTTGAAATAAAGGTTTGATTCCTGTATTGTCATTTTTCTGTTTATAACAAAGTGTCTTTCTTTTAGTTGTATGTAGGACTTTGTGGATGCTGCAAGAAATTCTTCTTAAATAAAGTGATTCTACAGCTTTCTTTATTTACTTTTACAGATTACTTTTCATAACAGACATCCCTAATGTGCAGTGACAGAACTTGTTGTTTCAAGAACTTTGCAGATCAACCTCACATGAACTGCACACAGAGCAGTTCTTTTCAGAGTTCACTTCTTAATAATTACATTACCTTCATGGAAAATTGGCTGGAAGTCACACAGTTGAAAATAAATATTGCTATTACTTTGCCTGATCATTTATAGACAGAAATTGACATATGGCTCTGTAGTATATTGATGTAAACTTATCATTATGTTTACTATAATATTTCATAGTATTTTTTTTTCATAGGCATATGACTATAGTACCCTTTTTCAATGCTCACAGTTGTGTGCTATTGTGGGGGACAAAAGGAAAGTTGTTTTTGTAAACATTCAATAATCTAAATCTAAATCTCACACAGACCACCTAGAGACAGAATGTTTTTTTCCCTGCTATTACTCTATTGTGTGTTTCTGCTTCACTTGGTAAGGCTAAAGATTTAACAAACAAATTATCCCTATTTTTTGTACAACATATGTAACAACTCATTACTTTCATTGTGGTCTTTAAAAGTCATTTGGGAGATTTGTTTGCAGTCTTCCAGCTATCATGAACATAACGCCAAGGTTTGTGTGGCCTTTGATATGCCAATATCATATTTTAGGGCTGGAATATGTTTTAAATAGTATCACCTGCATGCATTAGCACGAGTATAGAAGAATCTTGATTATTAGGTATTTAGATATTAAAAGTTGTCTCATTCTTTTTCCTTATGTCTTCCACCTCTTTAAATGCATTACTTTGTTCTGTCAATACAAGAGTAAGGGGACAATAATTCATCAGGCTCTGCAAGTCTGTACACACTGTATTGGAAAAGGTACTCTCTTTCCTTAGAGGAGAAAGGACTGAAGTTCTCAGGCTCTCTGTTTTAAGAAGACTTAACATGCTTAGGTGAGCTAGATCAAATGTTATGAACTTCAGAAAATGTTGTGTTCAGTTTAATTTGAACTTCTGAGTTTTTCTTTTTTTCTTCCAGAGGGTTCCATCTGAACATCTTGGTAATTTAGCATATATTACTCTTTGCTCAAGCTGTTTATGAGCAAACCAAATGGCTCAAACTAGTAGGTGGAGAAGCTCTTCTACAATAGCTCTGTAATGTAATTCAGTGTGTTTTCCTCCTTTACAAAAACTGATATTTGGATGCAGTAGTAACCCTGTTGTTTGCATAAGTCTCAAAATTAACTTTTCTTTACATGCATATTGAAAATTATTAAAAAAAAAAAAAAAAAAGGTCAGAAAATGCCACTAATTACTTTGGAAGATTTCTTACCCTGTTCATTCATAACAGATTAACTCTTCTATGGTCTGACACTTGATCATTAATTCATTTTGTAGAACTCTTCCTTATGTATCACAAGGATTTCCATAGTCTGATATAGCAAGAAACATTTTTGTTGTTGTTTCTGTAAGAATGGTTCAGTAGCAAACTCATAATCCTTATTAGGTCTTTGGTCTCTGTCCCTCTCTTTCAGTTCTTTTTTGGAAAGTCCGATGTAAGGTCTGTTATGAGACATATTATCAGAAATAAAATTCTTACCAACAAGCTTTTAATATCATAAACCTTGCAAAGTTTAGACCCAGTAACTCATTAGAGAAGAGAAATATACAGATATCTATAGATGAATGACTTGCAGAAGCAAAAAAAAAACGAGGAAATAAAAAGCAGTCTGTAATATGTAAAATTAAAAGTATGCTAGTATATTTACGTGAACTTTAAAAGTTACTGTAGAACACATTATTATCAACTTCTTCAGTGATTCCTGGTTAATAGTCCAGATCAGAAATTTTTCATGTGTCTGTGGGATACACATTCATAAAAAGAGAAAACATCATTCAGACTTGTTTTAAGATATTAAAAATGATTGAAAGCTTGATTCATAGAGCATTCCCAGATTGTCTGGGCATGAATACTCAAGACAAGCCAAAGTGACAAATATTTTTACTCTTGTTGAATAAAGGATATCATCTACTTATATTATTTTATTTGTAACATATAATTCATGCTCATTGAAAGAAACTGATTACTATGTATATATGACAGAAAAACCTCTTTCATATGTCTTGATTTACTAATATACAGATATTTTCTTGTGGACAGTGCAAACAAGTCAATTTTCTGGTTTAACTGTTCTGTCTTTCAAGTTATGCAACACTTGCTTTGGCTTTATATGCAGAAATCAGTCAGCACTATATGGTAGGATGTAAAATTTTGCTCCAGCTTATGCAGAGAGCAATTTAGATTAGTGAGAAAAGAAAGGAGGACTCCACCATTTGAGCATCTCTATTTTCTCCTTTATGCCATGGTTGTTGTATCCGGTTTTGTCATTAGGGAATTAAATTTTAGTTCCCACTGCACATCCTTAGGGAACAAAATCTGTAGTTACCTGCTTCCAGTCTCTGTCTATTTTTCTCTTTCCTCTCTCCTTGTAATATAAAACACAGATGGTAACATTTAGTGAGCTTTTGCACTAAATAATTTTATGTTTTGGGGGATAGAAATTGATTTTACTTCTCTTCACATGTGAATCCTCTGAGTGCACTCTTTTTCTGTCTCCATGAATGGTGTTCACTGAAACCAGAAGCACAGTATAAGAAGGCACTGCCTTTAGGGCATAGAAAGAGTCCTTTTAAGGCTGTTTTCTCTCATTTTGGAAGGAAAGAACCTGAATCAATTATGAAAAAAAAAAAAAAAAGGAGAAGAAGAAGAAGAAATGTACTGTTCAGATGAAAAATAAAGTACATCAACTGAAATTGGAAGAAAAAGAAAGAAAGAAAGAAAGAAAGAAAGAAAGAAAGAAAGAAAGAAAGAAAGAAAGAAAGAAAGAAAGAAAGAAAGAAAGAAACAAAGAAAGAAAACCTATAAATAAGACAAAGGTTCAGCTAAACATAATGTTTACATATTTTGCTGAGCTGGATTATGGGGATGGCATGCATATTCAGTTTGTATGAGTATCCTGTGACTTCAATCAGTGAATGTATTTTTTTTCCTTGTGGAAAAAACCTTGATAGAACATATGCAATACTTCCATTTTATTGTTCTGAATAACCAAATAGGATTATAATAGAACAAGTACCTTTTCCTGGCCTTCTTCCATGGGCTTGCTTTTACCCACCATATCTACCAATTCTGATTTCAAATATAGCACAGTATGGTATGGGGCTCATCAGCCCTCTATACATTCAGGAAATATAGTTTTCTTATCGATAACTGCAGGTAGCAGTTAGATTAAGGCATTTGGACCTAAGGTGATTTCCTATATTAAGTCAATAGTAAAATCCTCCTAGATGACAGAGAGGTAAGGATTTCACTCATTGGTTTGTTACATTTATATTTTTTAAATGTATGTGCAAAAGAGAGAGGGTTATTTTTAAGAAAACTTTTTTTATTCAGTGATCTTCAGATATGATTCCAGGAAATCAGACAATTTCAAAGTTTCTGTCAAATGTTTGTGGCAAAACTGCCCAGGAAAAAAAGGATAGATCAAGACTATATAGAATAAAACTTGAGGGAAGACATGATCTACAAGTGATGCTTGTAGTGCTCCATTTACAGTAAAAAACTGTGCAGTTAAATGCTCAAGATGGAAATAAATAGCATTCAATGGATATAAAATATGATCATCATCAGTGCAGAAGGGACATAAATAAATGTTAAGAAAAGTGAGACTCATACTTTGTAACAAATAGCTGCAATGAAAATGACTCACCATCTAGATAATGGAAATAACAATTACATTGTAGTATGCAACAATAAGGGAATGAGTCAGAAACCACTTGAACCAGAAGAAAGAAACATAAATGACAGTTTTGTAGTGGGGAGAAATGCAGCGACTGAGGTTTCTGAAAAATAATACTAATAATTACAACAACAAAAAATGTTGTGAAAAAACAATCCTCTTTGAAGAGGCAAAAAATGTGTCTTTTGGCTTATAGCTCCGAGTGCTGTCTCTGTCATTCTAATTTAATGGTCACACAGTGACAAAATTTCTCTGTATTGTTTTTTTTTTCTCACTGAGCACAAAGGATGGGTGATTCTTCATTCATGCTGTATAAGTCATGAGCAAGAGCACTGAAATGTCATTAAAATGGCTAAACTAGTATCTCAAAGAATAGACAAGATGCATCTGATTGAACTTTGCTCAGCTCAGCAGGGCTTAGAAAATCAAATTGCTCTGTGAGCCCCAAATTCTGTCTGGAGCTTTCCAATTCCTTTGTTCCAAGCCCCAAAGTGATCATCATGTAGCAAGGGGCACTGGGCAGAAGGAAAACACAAGCTCTGTGCCCTGTTTTGGTGTGCTAGATGGTGCTAACAGGTTTGCAGACATACATGGCACAACTTGCCTCTGAACTTGATTCTCAGGATTCTCTTCATCAAAAAGCAAAAAGTGAAACTTGTTGGGAATATCCTTTCCACTATGCCAGATCCATGGAAATCTGGCAGAATTGCCAGAGCAGTAATAATTCTGGTGGCAACATTTCCTTAATGCCTCTGAGTAACCAGCATTTGAAATTTATGATTCTTAAGAATTTGAGTTAGTTTTGGTTTAAAATTTTAAGGATTAAACTCACAACATAGTGATGCCTTGGAGTGAGTTAGCAATCTCCTCATGCATTCAGATATTAGTGATTTTGATGTAATATCAACAGACAGCTTGGAGAAACTTAAAACTCTCTGTAAAACTCCACCTGCTGTCAAATACCTGAAAAATACCAGTTTGACTTCCAGCTTTTTCTGAATGCTCTGTTTCCAGATAAGAGACCAATACTTTCCAATTAGCTTTCATATCTCTACAGAGCACTTGGAATCTGATCCTTTTCCACTCAAGTTCCTGTCTGTTCTTCTTCCATGCCACAGAGAGGGTCAGGATGGCCACATACTGAAAAAAAAAACACCCCAACCCTCATTGTTTAAAACAAGGAAACCTGGAATATTCCATAGTTCCAGAAATAGGAAATAGAATATGGAAAGATAGTAATATAAGCCAAGATCCAAATGAGGAAAGAGCAACATACATGACACTAGTAGATTGTGATGGACTAAGGTGTAATTAATCCATGTAGGAGGAGGTCTCCTACAAGGTCTCCTACAAGGACTAAGGTCTCTCTACATTTTTTCCTTAATTTCAGAAAATTGTTTTCTAATTTTTTGTTATACGCATTCAGTTTAGAACAAAACAAAACAAAACAAAACAAACAAATAAAAAAAAGAGTTCAGATTTTTCTTTATACCAAACTGTTGTTTTAGAACTTCTAGTAAAACAAATAATATTTGAAGCTTGGCCAAATCTTAAGCCCAGACAAGAATAAATCTATGTGCAACTGGTCTGTAAATAAAGACTGTACCATGCAGTATTTAGAGACTTTCCAACAACGACTAGACCCAAAATAATTTTATTTGGACTTTAGTTCCTATCAAAAGATATTCTGATTCAACTTTCTGATATTCTATTAAACTTGGAAGACTTTTTTTTTTTTTTTTTAATGGAAGTAATGCAATTTTGTTATATGAAGCTTAAGAAATTTCATGAATTCCTTCTAAGAGACTGTACAATTATTCTGGAATTTCTTTATTCCTTTCAACATCAACCTCCTTTATGTAACTTTTCATAGTATAATAAGGAAGTTGCACTTGCTTTTTGCCTTTTTAATTATAAAATATTATTGTCACAACCAGACTATCAGAAAGAAGAGAGGAAATACTTCTGAACTGATTTATATATATATATATATAAATCATATTTTTTTCTATGTTGATATTTTCTTGCTTTGAGGTTGATTCCTATTGAGTTGATAGTATTTTATGAAATCAGACTAGATGGAGTTAATGCAAATCTGTTTTGCTGTTGTTGTTTTAAATTTGAATAGGGTAGAATCTTGGAAAAATAAAGCCTATCATTTTTACTTTTACAAAATATTGTATGCAGTTCATTTAAATCTAGAGAACCATTTTCAAACAGAGCCAGAGCCAGTGCAACAGAACATCATGCTATTCTTTAAGTTATTTCGGGGAAAATAGTACGTAAGCAATGTCAAAGAGGATGATGACTTTTTTCTAAGTATGATTGTTTAAATTTTATAAAAGAATACAAGAAACTGAAAAGAAATTGAGGAGGAGAAAAAAAGATATATAAAAAAAATAAAGTTGTTCTTGTCTAATTATACTTCTCAGATACATTTTGAAATCACCTGTATTTTACATCTGTATCAGTGTATTTGTCCCTGTACATATCACTCCATAGATAATATTGGACTGACTGTGAAAGACAGGATGTAAAATCTATCAGAAATAAATGTATTGGGCTGAAGCATCAAGAGTGATCTTGGATAGCAAACTTCATGTTCATTTTATTCAAGATCAGATATCAAAAGATTGAAGTAAAAGCTGAAAAAAAGAAAAAGCTAATGAAGAGGTGAAGGAAAGTGATAAGGAAAATTCTTTTGCTGACAAAGACACAGTACTTGAAATATAAAGAAACTCTCTGAGATTCTCAGATCCTGCAGCTCTACTTAACAAAGACTTTAGTAATGTAAAACTTAGTAAAACTGCTTTTGATTAGCCCACAGTTTGGTCCTATGAGAGAACTGAGTATTGCAGAAACATATCTGATGGGGAAAGCAGGAACTGCAAATCTATTAATGCTATTAATGCTATACCATGAAAACTTCTCCCATGTCATGCACAGGCCTGCTTGAGACGATGTGATTATATAATCAGTATTGCAGTGCATTTCTCTGGTTGCCATTCAAATACCTAAAGAAAGCTCAAGAAGGAAAGCAAGCTGGAGAACTGACTACAGCACACATGCCTCAAAACTCAAGGAGGAACCTAAAGTCTAGTAGAGTGTTAGGGCTTACTGGGCTTGGCTGACTAGAAGGTACTGCACAGCTCCTTCACGCTGATTTCACAGTTTTTTATAATGTTTTGAATAGAAAAAAGATTTTCCACACCTATAATTTTGTCAGTGTGCTGTGAAATGACAACAAATTACGTGGAATTGCAAAGAGGATGGAGTTAATGGAGGAAATGCTGAAGAATTAATAAAGAATGCAAGTAGGAGTGGGAGGTAGTTTCTAGGCACAGTGGGAGTTCTAAGACACATCTTTTTTTTTTCTTTTTTTTATATCTAATTGGGTGAAAAAGAGATCACTCATGCATGTTCCATGCCGGTTTTCAAAACACTTGAACTAAAGTCCAATTTACCTTTATGGACTAATCAGGGGAAAAGAGTGTGCAGAAAACACTCTTCAAAATGCACCTGAGAGAGAGAACTAGATCCTCAACCTGTGGTAAAGTATCCATTGCCGTCAGTGGAACTCTTGTAGGGAATCTTGCCCATTAAACTAACTCCTATTATTGTCTAACCTGATTGCCAGCTTTACACTGTAAGTTAGAGTACTTTTCTGTAAGTACTGAGGAAACTCTCAGTGGGTTCATCATGTGCTGCGTCTCCCCTAGAGCACAGAGCACCTAGCTGAAATGAACAGTGTTTGGTGTTGGTGTGAAGAACTCTGGAGAGCTTGGACTGGTATGTGTTAAATCTTTCACTTGTGTGATTGAAACGAGTTTTCATTAATCTGCATTTTTTTTTTCCTTTAGTATTGTCATTGAGGAGTTTTTCCATGGAAATCATGGTTCACAAAAAATTATTACTATTTTGGATATTTTTTTTAACTCATGAAATATTTCTATACAGATATTGATGTCAAAAAGACTAGACAAAAAAACACACTGTACTTTCTCACAATTGAGCTTAAAGGATGGATGAGTTAGTAAGAAATTCTTCTCAGCATACCCTAGACTGTAAGTTGTGTCATTCTGTGACAAACCTTTTGCTTGGAAACTCATTTTACTAACATATATATTCAAATCTGTATAAAGTACAGAAAAAAAAAAAAAAAAAAAAAACAACACAGAAAAATTAGGTTAGTTTCTGTCTCATGACAAATAGCAGAACTTAATCAGAAGTTATCTATCAAAATGAATTCTCAGTATAAAATTTGTTCTCAGTAGAACTGGCAATACTGTGATTTTATTGACATTTTAAAATTCATTCCACAGCATTCTTGCTGACATACTTAGAAGAAGTCAGAAATGCTTGGATGTACATATAAATTTTTTGCTTCTTTAGTCAGTTGTGAACCTAAAAATGAGAGCCTGTGGACAAATATCTATGAATTCAACCTTTGCAAATAACTGTATTTAAAATCATATCCTTACATCAGTGAAATTCTTTCAATTTCTCTATTTGTTTATTATGCAATAGTTTATATATATTCTAGAAAGACCAAGATTTTTTTCTTTGTTTGTTTACAAAACATAAATACAAAAAAAAAAATACTCAGAAGAAAAGTTGTGCAGAATTGTTTCCCCCAAACATTTAATTTCTTGGGGAAAAAAAAAAAATAAGATGCACACACACACACTCACAAAAGATGGTTATGTGTATAATACCTGAATAGCTCTAAAGAATGCTGCTGCTACTACTCTGAATGAGTGCGTGTGAGTGTGTATGTACATGCATAAAGCAATTGGTGCACTCTGAAATCAATACAAACCATTATATTTGGTACAGAAGTACCATTAAATAACAGCCTATATCCAAAGAGGTTTTCAAAATAATGAACCTTTTCCTGAAGTATATGGGAATGGTAATATTTGTCTGAATCTGAACAGTATATTAATCTGATTTTTTTCCTGTTTGCAGTCTTCAGAAATGTGTTGCTCTTTGATCACTATGCTGTTCTTCCTCACTGGATTTAATCAGTTTTCCAGAAATTGCAGTCCTTGTTAGAAAGGCCAGTTGTTGTGAATTTAACCCTGTTGTAGAAATCTGAATTTCCTATGAAATAAACATCTTGTTTTCACCTCCGTGAAATTTCTGTGATTAACTTTCAGTGACTGTTTCTACAGTGAGCAACTTGTTACACACACCCATTGGCCATCTCTGTGCTCCTTACAGACCTGGAGACATGATGCACATCCAGCTGGAGAAGGGAGATGCGGCATCTTCTAAACTGCTTTCTTGTTGGGGACTATCAATGGATCATGCTTTTTTTTGGTTTGTTTGTTTGTTTGTTTGTTTGTATGTGAGATGCACCACAGAGAGAATCTGCAAGTGAGGTAGGAAGGGCTAACATTGTATCGATTTCGTTTATTATCCTAAAGATGTCTGTAGGCTGGGCCTCCACAATGGTGATCTGAGGTCTTCCCTTCCATTTTGCACTGTAAAAATAGTTATTTCAGGAACTATGCAGACAAATTTCTACCTTGGTATAGATAAAGTATTCCTTATTTCTTATTCACAGTCTTTCCTGGCCATACCCATCCTGCCTGCAGCAGGACTCCTCTGACATAGAAAATATAATCCTGAAAAATTTGATTGCACAAGGTTGTTTTTCCTCAGAGCAAATGAAATATAATGTTATGCTGCAAACCTATTTCTCATGTCTTTTTACATGCTCTGTTCCCCACTGAATTCTGTTCCCTTTTCTCATAATTTTAGATGAGGAAATAATATCAGATATAATCAAGGAAATCTTTCAGTAGAAAGCATATTCTGTTAATTAACAGATTCATCCATGATGTAAGAAGAATTCACTTTTGTGGATATTTCTGTTCAAATGAGTGCTTTTGTGTGCTTCAGAAACATACCATGGTTTTCATCCACCTTTTCATATTAGACTGGATATCAGCTGATTTAGCCTCTAATTTGTCTCTTTTGTTGTTTTACTTTTAAATTGCCATAATGTTATGTCATAGTTTGTTGAGCTCTCTCTGAGGATATCTAGAATGTATCTAGAATTTCTTTATTATATAAACAAAATAGCCCAAACCCAATTAGCTTTACAGAGATTTCCTATTTGCTTATTTATTTTATTTTCCTTCTGAAATAACAGACTTAGTGTTGCCACGTTTCCTGGCAAAGGGAGTTAAATTCATGAAAGCTCTTACTAAGTCTTTTAATTGTAGGACCTCTGTTCTCCTATATAGAAAAGCAACAGTTTAGAAATACTTTCATCTTTTGCAGTAAGATGTTTTCAAACATGAGCAACATGGCTTTTTTTTTTTTTTTTTTTTTTTTTTTTTTTTTTTTTCCTGGCAGATGATCAACAAACTTCTTCAAAGGCATTAAATCAAAATGCTCTGATGAAGCTTTTGAATTTCTGTTCTGGCACAGTTCAGGCAAGTAGGAACATTCAACATTCAAAACCAAGTTAAAATTCAATATGCCCTTTGTTGCTCATGTGTCCAACATTTCTATAATAGATGTTCTTTTAAATACAAGCTCTTTAAATATTTTTTGACTTGCTTGATTTTGGATAAATCTTAGTAATTCAGTGTGGACAATTTCTTCCATATCACTCCAGTTCTTTTTTCTCTCCTGTACAAAATGATGTAGGATAAGGAATACCAGATAGCATTGTTAAAAAGAAGATTTGTTTGCATTTAAATTTTCTTATACATATAAAACTTGGTTACTTTTTACCAAATAAAACAAGCACCAACCACAAATATTATACTACTCTCTCTTGCACATGTGTATGGGATGAGGAAGCAATTATTATCTTTTAGAGCAGAACAGAAGCAAGAGGTGAAAGACTCTTTCTAAAATTCAGTGTAGTCATCTAAATATCAATTTCTCTTGATATTCAGTTCAGAAAAGGAAGCTGCAGGTGCTCAGAAATGCTGAGCAAAACTCTCCTCTCTAGCTAAACTGAAGTTTAGATGGCTGACAGTTCTCCTAAATGTTAGAGTGACCCAGTCCTTTCATTATGCAATGCTACCTATTCTTATAGTTGCCTAAACTTACTACACCCATTAAACATTTTGTACTTGATATTTTCTGTTTGTTTAAGCTTTAGTATCTGTTTCTCACAGGTGTTTGGAGTCCCCTATCATTCTCAATATAGCCAGAGGTCAGAGGAGTTCACTGGTTAATCTGAATCTCACTTTAAAGGTACTCATCTATTTCATTTGTTTTTGGAAGGAGTTGAGGTGTTTATTTTGCTAAAGATATTTTCATTTCCCACAAGAACAGAATACAAAAGGTGAGTAAATCAACAGGAAAATAAAAAAAAAAAAAAAAAAAAGCATCAATGTCAAATATATGTCAAAGTGTCTGATTTCTAGCTGAAATTAGTCTGATTTTTGACATCCTACTCTTTATTTATGTGTATCTTTCAAAAACGTGAAAAGCTTGGTAATTTTCAAGGTTTTATTTGCAACAGTAGTGATGAGTCATAGTAGCAACTCCTGATATAACAGTGAAAGCTTCTATAAAAATATAGCCTGTTAACATTAATGGACTTTTGAAAAATGTAGCTCAAAATCTTCCTGGACCTCAGTACTCCATTGATAATTTAGAAATAATCCCCTACAAAGAGTCCTGGTTTAACCATTGGTGTGAATATCTGTATGATCTGTTTATAACCAGTGCTGTGGGAGTACTGACCCATGTGGAAGTTTTCTTATTATTGAGGAAAAATATCTGTGATTCATCGTGTCCATTGAATCCTATGGGAACTTACTGTCTGTCCAGGTTTTTGGCACAGTGTCAATGGGATCAGAGGGAGATTGAAGTGGAAAATAAGACAGCAGGGATAATGGAGAGGAATGGAGTCCATCATTTTTCTGCTTGCTGAAGAGGTTAAGGAGAGGTAGGGAGTGAACTGCTGGTCCTTTCCTTGAATGGAAGGCAGCAACCTTCAGTGGCAGCCTTCCTTCTGGATTACTCAGCCTTCCCTCCCCCTTCTCAGCACTCCAGTGTTTTCTCCCTTAACACTGCCATGTCTTCATACCTACCACCTTTACAAAAGTGTTCCAGATTCTCTCTCTCTCTCTTTTTTTTTTTTTAAAAAAAAAAAAAAAAAAACTGAATATTTCTCCTTCAAGGGGAAAGAATATTCATTGATATTTGTGAGGCTATTAGTTGATATGGAAATTAACACAATGGAGAATATTAGATTTAATATGTAAATACATAATATGTAAATACATAATTTGCTCAAAATCAATGTTAAGGGAAAATATATATAGCTGGGGAACATTTTTGTACATTCCAGCAAACAAAAAGAAAACAACAACAAACACCAGAAAATGTTAATGTTTTGTCTGGAAATTACTCTTAGAAATTCTGGCACTTTTCTTGTAATAAGGTACAGATTTTTAATTGTTTGGCAAAGTAACATATTTAGCCCTGCTACACAGAATTACACCCTAATCTGTCTTGTTGAGAACAAGAAAAACTTGTAATCCAAGCAGAGTATTTCAGGAGTTAAATATTTATTTACCAAGTCTTTGGGCACTAGAATTTGTTTTGTTTTTGTGTTGGGTCTGTCTGGGATGGAGTCACCTTTCCCTGCAGCACACAGTGCTGTGCTCTGCACTCGTAGCTGGAACAGCACTGGTATCACTCCACTGTTGTTTCTATTGCTGCATAGTGCTGGCACAACATCAGAACTCCCTCCAAGCCCCCAAGAGCCAGCAGGCTGGGGGTGGGCAATTGATGGGGAGGGGACCAGGGCAGCTGACCTAAACTGACCAAAGGGATATTCCATAACACCTGATGTCACACTGAGCAATAAAAGGGGGGCTTTCATGGGGGAGGGTCTCTCCTGAACAACCCGTATGCGTTTTGAGGCCCTGCTTCCCGGGACGTGGCCGAACATCACTCGTTGATGGGAAGTAGAGAATAACTTTTTTTTTTTTTTTCCTTTCTCTCTGTGCTTCCGTGCGGCCTTGTTGTTTCTTTTGTTTCTTTTTCTCCCCATTCCCCTTCCCTTTAATTAAATCATTCTCATCTCAAACCTCGAGCTCTTTGTGTTGTCTTTTCTCCCCCTTCCTCTTTGAGGAGGGGAGGAGTGAGAGAGCGATTGTGGTGGAGCTCGGCTGCTCACTCGAATAAAACCATCACAGTTTTGTTTTAACAATCACATGCTTCATTACTGATTTACAGGATTAATTTTCCTTTCAATTTCCTATCTTGAAAGCTTAAAAAAGTCACTTTATTTCAAATGACAGAGTTTTATTTCAAATGATAGAGTTTGGGGTTTCATTGTTTGAGAGAGCTCTTGTCCTGGAAAACCTACAAATTGGCATAAAACCTAAGAACATCCACCCCTGCATGAGCTGCCATGCAGAGTAATACATGTGCTGGGTTTCCAGAAATCAGCAGTTAAATGGGCGACCATTTTTAAAAGAAAAGACCTGTGAATGTCATTTTAGTTAGTTAGTTATTTTAAGTTGTTTTTTTTTTTTTTTTTTTTTTTTTTTTTTTTCTGGTCACATTTCTCTATGAAAACTTGAAAAAATGCAGATTTCCATTCCTGGGAAGGAATGGCTTATTCTATTTTATTTGCTTTTATACAGTTTAAGTTCCCACAGCTATGTTGTGTCCTTCTGCTTCATGGCTCATTCTGTGTTCATGGTTTTCCTAATTCCCTGCCCTCTCAGGGAATAAATAAATGAATCGAATAAAGGAATCAGTTAAGCTGAACACTGACTTTCAGGATACTAAATAGAGACTACTTATTTATAGGCATCAAGTAGTGTTCTTTAGAAAGTCTATGGGCCATATCTAGTTAGCTTAAGTGACTAAAGTTTTCTGGTGAGACCTGGCAGCATTTCCACCTCCTGAATCTGAATGTGACCCTGTTAGGCTATATCCTAACTCAATATCAGGATGAGATCTCAGCATGTGCTTTCCTCCACCTCCATCACTTTGGTTTCTGTGGGTAATAAACTCAAGGGCATAGTCATGGAGGGCTGTAGTCAGTCTCTGATTGGGGCTGAGGGAAAGCAGACAGGAGAAAGTGGCAAGGACTCTTGTTCTTCCATGGAAGAGGAAATGAATATCTAAACCTGGCAGTGCAGACCAATGATCTGTGCTGTGACTGCCTAATGCCAAGGCCACCTAAGAGACATGGGTGACACTGCCTGTGAATTTAAAGTTTCCCATGCATCTGAAGTTTTTGTTTTTTTTTTCTTCTGCACAGATGCAGAAATATCCAAGCTTCATAGGACTGAGGAGCTTGTGCTGTCATTCGTACCAAAGCCCAGCTTTCAGAAAATATGACAACTGCATAAATTCTGTTTTATATAGGACATGAAATCATTATTGGCTATCACACATCAGATACCTTCTCTCAGGACTATATATTTTCTCCACCGTTTTATCTTCCATACTTTGGTCACATACCACAGATCACACTGCATTATAGTAAGACATACTCTGCATACTCTGTGAAAGGATGTGGGAGAGAAGATTAAAATAAGGACACAGAGTTGTATGTAGGGGATGCAGGCCAAATAGGAATTAAAATCTTGATTCCAGGATTCTGTATGTAGTATAATAAAAGATGGCAGTCTATTGGATTAATGTGATAAGAGATATTAAATTTAAGTCCTGTAGACATAATGAAAAGATTTCTGAAAGAATGGTTCAATTGCAAGAGTAAGGAGCACCATTGTTTTCTTTCATAGCACAGACAGGAGCTCTTGCCATGTCATCAAGCAGAACTGCAAAATATCAAGGGAATCTTAGAAATATTAGAAACATGCTCTGTTATTTTCTCTCTCTCTTTTTTTTTCCCTTGGTGTTTTCAACTGATTATGATAAAAATAATCACATGAATTTTATTTTGATCTGTTAAAAGTGTATTATGAGCTTATTCTATTATCATTCTATTCTATTATTATTCTAATATCCACAGGAATTTTACTTTTCCTGGAGTGCTTTAATGTTCTTATTCTATGGTATTAATATGGCAGGAATCTAAGAGAAAGAATAAAAGCAGAATCGCACTTCTTTCATTTTAAAAGCTAATTTTTTTTTTGACCATATCTTTGTTGAATTAGGCAAGGCCTTTATTATTCTATTTAGAATAGAATAAAATCATAGAATATATCCTGAGCTGGAAGGGACCCACAAGGATGGATCATCGAGTCCAGCTCCTGGCTCCACACAGGTCTATCCAAAAATCAGAATTCAGACCATATGACTGATAGCATAGTCCAAACGCTTCTCAAATTCTGACAGGCTTAGTGCTGTGACTCTGTCCGTGGGGAGTCTGTTCCAGTGCATGACCACCCTCTTGGTGAAGTACCTTTTCCTAATATCCATCCTGAACCTCCCCTGTCGCAGCTTTACTCCATTCCCTCAGGTGCTATTGCTGGTCTCTAAAGAGAATAGATAAGTGCCTGCACCTCTGATCCCCCTCATGAGGAAGCTGTAAACTGCAATGAGGTCTCCCCTCAGCCTCCTCTTTTCCAGGCTGAACAGACCAACTGACCTCAGCTGCTCCTCTCCTTCGGGCCCTTCACCATCTTTGTAGCCCTTCTCTGGACACTCTCCAACAGTTTCCCATCCTTTTTGTACTGTGGTGCCCAAAACTACACACGTTACTTGAGGCCACACCAGCACAGAGTAGAGCAGGACAATCATTTCCATCGACCAACTAGCAATGCTGTGCTTGATGCACCCCAGGGTACGGTTGGCCCTCCTGGCTGCCAGGGCACACTACCGGCTCATATTCAAACTTGCTATCCATCAAAACCCCCAGATCCCTCTCTGTGGGGCTGCTCTCCAGCATCTCATTCCCCAGTCTGTACTAGGTCTAAGCTAGGGTTGCCCCTTCTCAGGTACAGGACCCAGCACTTACAGAATCACAGAATCACAGAATAGTCTAGGTTGGAAGAGACCTGCAAGATGATCAAGTCCAACCTCTGACCTAACGCTAACAAATCTTCCACTAAACCATATCCCTAAGCTCTACATCTAAATGTCTTTTAAAGACCTCCAGGGATGGTGACTCCACCACTTCCCTGGGCAGCCTATTCCAATGCCTCACAACCCTTTCAGTAAAGAAGTTCTTCCTAATATCCAACCTAAACCTCCCTTGGTGCAACTTAAGCCCATTCCCCCTCGTCCTGTCACCAGGCACGTGGGAGAACAGACCAACCCCCACCTCGCTGCAGCCTCCCTTCAGGTACCCGCAGAGTGCAATAAGGTCACCCCTGAGTCTCCTCTTCTCCAGGCTAAACAGTCCCAGCTCCCTCAGCCGCTCCTCGTAAGACTTGTTCTCCAGACCCTTCACCAGCTTTGTAGCCCTTCTCTGGACTCGCTCAAGCACCTCCATGTCCTTCTTGTAGCGAGGGGCCCAAAACTGAACGCAGTACTCGAGGTACTCTCCACTTCCCTGGACCTGCTGGCCACGCTGTTTCTTATGCAAGCTGGGATGCTGCTGGCTTTCTTGGCCACCTGAGCACACTGCTGGCTCATATTCAGACGACTGTCAACCAATACTCCCAGGTCCTTCTCTGCCATTCAGCTTTCTAACCACACATCTCCCAGCCTGTAGCGTTGTTTGGGGTTGTTGTGCCTCAGGTGCAGGACCTGGCACTTGGCCTTGTTAAACTTCATAACGTTGCCCATCGATCCAACCTATCCAGATCCTCCTGCAGAGCCTTCCTACCCTCGAGCAGGACTTGGTGTCCTCTGCAAACTTTCTGAGGGTGCACTTGATCCGCTCGTCCAGATCATTGATGAAAATGTTAAAGAGGACTGGCCCCAGTACTGAGACCTGGGGGACCCCAGTAGTGACCGGTCTCCAACTGGATTTGACTCCATTTACCACAACTCTCTGGGCCCGGCCATCCAGCCAGCTCTTCACCCAATGAAGTGTGTGCCAGTCCAAGCCATGAGCAGCCAGTTTCCTGAGGAGAATGCTGTGGGGAACGGTGTCAAAGGCCTTACTGAAGTCAAGGTAGACCACATCCACAGCCTTTCCCTCATCCACTAAGCATGTCACCTTGTCAGAGAAGGAGATCAGGTTTGTCAAGCAGGACCTGCCCTTCATAAACCCATGCTGACTGGGCCCGATCGCCTGCTTGCCCTGCAACTGCCACATGATGACACCCAAGATAATCTGCTCCATGAGCTTCCCTGGCACTCATGTTAAACTAACAGGCCTATAGTTCCCTGGGTCTACCCTCCAGCCCTTCTTGTAGATGGGCGTCACGTTTGCTAGCCGCCAGTCAAGTGGGACCTCCCCCTACTCTTGTTAAACTTCATCCAGTTGGAGATTGCCCAGCTCTCCAATTTGTCCAGATATCTCTGCAAAGCCTTTCCACCCTCAACAGAGTCAACAGCTCTTCCCAGTTTAGTATAATCAACAAACTTACTCAAAACACCTTCTAGTCCGACATCCAAATCATTCATGAAAACATTGAAAAGAACTGGCCCTAAAATGGGGCCCTGGGGTACCCCATTGGTGACTGGCTGCCAGCCTGAGGTGAATCTGTTTACCATAACACTTTGAGCCCTACCTGTCAGTCAATTTTTCACCCATCATATGATGTCTTTATCTAGCTGTATGCTGGACTTTTTGTTCAGTAAGATCCTGTGAGAAAACATATCAAAATCTTTACTGAAAGCCATAAAATAACATCAGCTAGCTTCCCTTGATCAACAAGATGGGTGATCTTATCATAAAATTAAATTGAATTTGTTAAGCAGGACCCTTGTGAACCCATGTTGGCTGTGACCTATGACTACGTTGTCCCCCAGGTGCATTTCAATAACTCCCAGGATAATCTTCTCCATAATTTTACCAGGTACTGACATGAGACTGACAGGCCTGTAGTTACCAGGATCTTCTTTCTTGCCCAGCTTCCAGTCAACTTTCTTGCCTAGCTCCCAGTAAACTGGGACCTTGCCAGGTTCCCAAGACCATTGAAAAATAGTTGAGAGAGGTCCTGCAATTATGTCAGCTAGCTCTCTGAGCACCCTGGGATGAATTTCATCAGGCCCCATGGACTTGTATGGATCCAGGTGGAGCACCAAATGCAGCACACATTCAGGGTTGGCTGGGAGTTCCCACAATCACAGTTCTACAGCTCAAGGCACTCCGGGTCCCAAAGTCCATCATCGGTGCTGAATACAGAGGCAAAGAAGGCATTAAATGTCTCTGCTTTGCCTATGTCCTTGTTTGTGAGATGACTATCCCCATCAAGTAGTGGACATATGTTTTCTCTTTATTTTAATTGCATGTGAAATTATAGTAACTTTAATGGATAATAAAGATTTTGAATTCAGAAGACTTAAACTAGCTCTTTCTGGGTTATAAGTCATGGGGGAACTCTTTCATAAGCGCTTTATGATGAACTGGAACTGACCTCTTTTAATCTTACTGAACATTTTGGGTTCTATTTGAGGGAAAGGAGAGTGCTATTTCTTGCCTGTTCTTGAAAGGGACAGGTAAAAAAACAGTAGTCCTACTTGTTTATTTTTGGATCTGAAGATGCAAGTGCATAGTTTCTATAGATACCACTGGGTAATCCAGCAAATATGTAGGCTGCTCTGTGTAGAGAGTTCAAATACAAGGCTGGTCAATCTGCTCAGGAGAGCTGCAAATCTCCTTTTCATGCTGCCTCTGTGACTCATGCTTTGAGCAGTGCATTTGCTACTAAGTTTTCAGATATTTATTCTGAAAGCAGCCACCTATCCTCCCAAAATTAATTTCACTCTACAAATTTCAGCATACTGAAATGTATCACTATTCTTTGTTTCAAAATGAAAAGAGGATTCAAAACATATTTTTTTTTTTTTTTTTTTACTGCTTCTGACTGCTAATATTTGAAAGAGATCATAAGAAAATACATTTTTATTGATTAAAATGTGCTACTTTTTCTTTCTTCTCCTTGATGTCATTATGTTGTTGTTGAAGTCTAAGTTGGTGACTTCAGGAGAGTAGGTGACTGGAAGATTTAAGTAAAGGTGACTCTGAAATCTAACTCATCCTGGGCTAGTAATATTTCTCATCTGATTGCAGGAAAATAAAATAAAATGCTCCATTCATGCAGAGTTTAACTAGTCTGTAAGAGGAAAACCACCATACAATAATAATGAGTGATAAGAATGCAGAGAGCAACTTTGAAACTGATACTTGAGCATTCTTAGTGAGAGAACTCCCTGCAAACACTGAATTTCTATTCCTGGGAAAGAAGAAGTCCACAGATATTTGCATCCATTGTTGGGATGGAAGGCATGACATAGTGAGGATGCCAAGCTCATTTTGTCATTTTTCTGTTCAGTTTGCTCTGCATTAAAAATGTATCTCTCAGATTTGCAGATTGTATATGATCTGAAAACCAAACCAGACTCCTACCATCAGTAACAATCACTACAGAAAGAAAATATTGGCAAGTTCAATTTGCTAAGTTTTGCAGTCAGATTTTACTTGATAGTCAACAGTTGAGTTCTCCAGTGATTAATTGGTCTTAGAGGTGTAGCAGTTAGAAACATTTATTTATTTATTTATTTTCCAGTCAATTCAACTATAATTAATCACAATTAGAGGTCACTTCAAAAAGCAAAATCGGTACATTGTCTATTATGGGCATGCCATTTTAGCCAGTCATTTTTATATGTAAACTTATTTTAAAATGTGACAAAAAATAAAAAAATAAAGGAATAATAACAATAAAAGCAGCTTAGGAAAACCATTATTAAGCAAAAGATCAAAAGGAATCATTCACTTAAGAAAAAAAAAATAGCCTTTTTTTTTTTTTTTTCTTAATGAACTATGTTGGGTTTGATGTTTCTCAGTTTTAAACATCAGAGATTTATTTAGTATTCCAATAAAAAACTGCATATGTATTTTTTCAATTAAACCAGGCTAGTGATATTCCCTTTTTACATAATAAGATGGAAAGGCTGAGAAACTTTACTTCAAGATTAATTAGCTAATTGATCTCCATTGCCTTTTACTTCTGTCTTCCTTATTGCTTTTGCACCTTTCATGTGCAGATTTATCTCTGACATAAATACATTGACTTTCAGCCAAGTTGCATCATAGATTTCTGTTATATCTTTCAATTTAAAGGAGGGCTGTAAGCAGTCAGGAGTTGCATGGGATACCTTCAAGAAGAAATCAGATGTTATAGTAAAAAACTGATGATTCAATACAGGTTTTTTTCTCTGTGACAGATTAAAGAAGTTCCTCAGTAATTTCCTGGCCCAATAATATTTTCCCTCAACAACTTCTTAAATTCTCCCTTCTGAGTTCACCTGTTAAGATAAGCAACAGTTTTCTGTGCTAATGAACTCTCAAATGTAATATGATTGTAAGATACAGACCATTTTCTCTAAATTTCACCCTGAGTGTCCTAGGGATACAAAATCAGTGAAAATGAAGACAGTGCTGAGATCATTCCATAGCAGAGAAATAGCCCTGGACATTCCTTCTATACTGGAAAGGGCAGTAGGGGATGTCCCAGAAACCAAGCAGTCTTTCTTTCTGACCTTTTTAGACAGGCCAGGGCAGAACAGCAGACTGTTCCTTTGCCTAATTGCTGCAGACCACCTTAGCAATGATTTATATCAACATATGGAAAAGAAAACCTTAAGTTATACAGATGAAATCTTTGCTACCACAGGTTTTTTTTTTTGTTTGTTTCTTTGTTTTCCGGGGGGGGCGGGGGGGGTGGGAATTTGGACAATAACCCTGACTCACCAATGTTTGTGACATTTCCAAGCTTGTAAATTGTTCACTAGTTAATATCAGTATTTGACAAACAGGGAGTCAGGGTTGACAGTTGCAATCCTTTCCGCATACTGCCTAAGGCTAGGATTTGTCTCTGGTTTCATTTATTAGTTATATAACCCACACACTATTTTTGAGCTATTAATAAATAATTAATTTTTAAAAAAAAAAAAAAAAAGAGAGAGAGAAAGAAATAAGCTGATGTAGATAAAGAGAAATCCCCATTTGGGAATTACCCACCAGGTAGCTACATGCAGTGGACTGATCTACATATGCATGTATTTGCAGTTAAAATGTTCAAGTCAGGGAAAACTGGGCCAACAAAGCCTTTCAGGGTTATGTAACAATGATAAATATACTGCAACAGTTCTGGGTGAGTACTGGGCCCCTGAGATTTATGGTCTGTTTGTCTCTCTCTCTCTTTTTTTTTTTTTTTTTTTTTTTTAACCTCTTAACCAGAAAAGCTCAGCTGCAATGCAGCATCTGTATTTTGCAATGTGATCTTGCTTATTTTTATCTTATTGCCTGAACCCTGTCCAAGTCATAAAGAGAATCTGAATCTCAGATACTATCAGCCTCCACCTGACTCCTGGTATATTCTCTTACGTTAGCAAGGAGTGAGGAAAACAACACATGTAGCTCTCATTATTGAGGTAGCATCCCAGGCCAATTTGGGGATAGAGCAATGAAGCCAGCAGCAGGGGACATGAAGCTGAGTTAGGTAACAAGGCAAATCAAGTAACTTCACCTAAACGTACACAGCTTTGCTGCTCAGGGCTTCAAGTTGGGCATTACGGCTCAGATGCCACAGCAACTGTTTGAAACCACTGTGCTGGCAGCCCGCGGCTCTGTTTCCCATCAGAGGACACAGGCTGTAGTGTCAACAATAAGGAAAAAAGTGATTAAATGAGGAGGAAAAGTGTACAAAATGATGTCAGAGGTTCTTCACTCCAGTACAGCTGACATGACTCAGTCCTACAGAAAGAGCTGTAGCCCAGCTCTTCTCCCAGGGAGGGCCTGCAACTCTTTGCTGGTCACAGGTAACATTTCACAGATAACTACAGAAATAGTTATTGTGTTTGGAAAGTGTGAAGGATTTGCCTTATGAAAGTTTTGTACAAGTATACAGACATTCAGCTAGGTTTTGCTCCTTAAAATGAAGACTGTGATGATTTAAATTTAGTTTACCAGCTCTTTATCAGTTCTGGGGCTGAAGACACTCTAGGGAATATATAAGTCAGGCTATCAAGTTTAGTTTCTTTGTTTATTGTGAAAGAAATTAAATATAAAAGACAGATCCAGGAAAGTAAGTCACCTTGCCTTGAAACTGCCTGTCACAGCAAGATAAAACTGAAAAACACAGACATTTCAGCTTTGTCAGCAGAGGAACCTATGCATTATCTGTTACCGAAACTAACATTTTTTTGTGCTACCTAATGATTAAACAAAGATGATTGCATTAATAGAGCACTACTAGCAGAAAACAGTTTTAAAAATATAGTTTCTGCAAAACTCAGTCCCAAACTCTCTGATCATCGATACAGACTGTTTTCAGAGAGGATTATAGCACTTCAGCTTGATGAAAATATGATCAGATTTTCAGGTTCAATTGCTTCATTATTTTGCTTTCTTTCTATCAGTTCTACCTTCAGGTTGCAGCTTAGATTTTCTCTCATGGATTTGTGTGTGCAATGTAATACCAGTTTTTCAAATTGACAAATGGTTTTTCTACACACTTGCATTCAGTAAGTTAACTATCCTGCTGCAGGCCTTAATTATATCATCATCAGTTTTAATTTGTTTATTTTACTTCACTTTGTCTCAATGAATGTAAGACTGAAATATTTAAGCTGCTAAAGCTCACACTGTTATATCAGACTGATTAAACTGTTTACATATATGTGGGCATGTTTATTGCACCACCTTTTGCCCAAATATGCTGTTGTGAAATATCACCAGAGCACTTCCCACAGAAAAAATATTTTTTTTTCCCATGGGAAGACTTTTTTTCTCTCTTACTCTGCCCAACATACAGGTAAGACACTTATGATGTCTGTTCAATTCTGCCCAGTCCTCTCTGCTCAGTAAAGGGGAAATCAATTTGCAATAGTCAATAGTAGAAAGTCTATGTAGAACTGTAACTAAGATTTGATTGATTCTCCTGTGTAATATTTCGATACGTCTGATTTTTCTTTAGATTTCTAAAATCCACATTCTACAGCTTTGAAATGCAGATGCTTTGAAATCTAAGAAATCATCTTAAGTTGAATAACTGCTCTTTTGTGTACAACACCTGCAAGAATAAGGTTAGCTTGATCTTAGATCCCACATTTGCAGAGAATTAATTTAATTTTATTCAGCTCAATATAATAGTGCAACTAATTATTTCAATTCACTCTTTTATCTGAAATACATTTTGGTGATTGGCTATGCTGTGAAAATTATCTGGCAGCCCATCTGTGCCATGACCTGCAACTCAGTCTGAGAATTTTAATGGTATATGGCTAACTGCACCTAGCTAATTTAAATTGTTTTTCATGCCATTACCAGTCTAAACACTGCATTCTATATGTAGACAAAATAAATAAATCTTTTTTATTATTATTATTATTTTAAAATAACTGTCTGTGAAAATGGTGGTCTAAGGAAAGTGAGATATTTAGCCAGATGAGGCAACATGGCTCTAAGCCACACTATAATGTCATTGTATACCTACTTATGGCAATTTCCAGTCTCTTAAGAGCTGTCAGTTTGATATGTATGACAAAAAAAAAAAATCAGTATAGTTTTGTAGTGACATTGCATACAGAATTTTTTATTTATTTATATGAAATAAAAGACAGTTCATATTCCATATTTTCCCTGAGAAGATAAGCAGCCAGCATCCATCTACTATGGATAGGAGTATGCTGGCTTCCTTCACCTGAAATCATAATGGCTTGAAATTGGTGTAATTCTAATGGCCCAAGCTTACAGGCAAAATGAGAGTTTTTTCAAAATACATATGTTGTCCACAGAAAGCTTTTAATTTCTCACAGAGATTGTAAGAAAAATATTGCATGGGAAAAACACACTAAATATGAAATTTGGGATAGCTGACTTCTTCCTTCTTTTGTTTGCACTGGTTTTCAGCAGTGTTTCTGTTGTTTCGCTGTGGTCACCTCTCCAGTAAGAGCAGAGAGAGCAGCCGAATCACAGGAATCATAAAATGCTCTCAGAAGAACCAGTGGGGAAACTCAATTGTAGCAAAGAGTGTGAATGAGAACAGAAAGAAAACAAACAGTATCTAAGATGAGGCACTACAGAAGCCAAGCAAAGTGGAACTATTTGGGATTTGTGCTGACACTTCTTGGTTTTGGTTCAGCTTTGAAAGTAAAAAAAAAAAAAAAACTCACAAGGAAAAATAGCAACATTAACTGAACAAAAGGAGAATAACAATTTAACTAAAATCAATTTTACATCCAATACTTTAGACAGGGATTTTGAACAGCCTATATTTATATATCACATGTTCTGCAGAACAAATGTATAATCAGTGAAGCAGTCTATCTATAGTTTTCAAATAGTCTTTCTATTGTAAGTGTCTCACTTTGTTCAGTGTAGTTCAACTTAGCAGGGACATTTCACTAAATTATTCTGTTCTGCCACATAACTCCAGTACTGGAAGAGACACAGGACTCCAGAAAGGTCATAGACATGCTTTGAAAAAAACTTGCAGAAAGAAATAGTGATGGGATAAGCAAACCACAAAAACCTGCCAGACCAAAACAGGTACTACTCTGGGCTTGTCTCAGAATCTGCACGTACGCAAATAATTTAAGTCTTGTTTACATTACTGAACTAAAAAAAAAATGCTTATAACACATCCTAGTACTGAGTCTCAAGCATTTTTGCAGATTGGAAGTTACATGACACAATTAAACATGCATACAGGTGTGAAATCATTTATCACACAGGTATATTTTAGTTATTCATGAATAGCTATGCAGCAAGATTAATTTAAAACCTCCACTGCTTTCTCTTAACAGTTCTTGACAGAGTACTGGGAAAGGATTTGATAAGAAGTAGGAACAGACTTTTCTCAAGACAATGCAGCTATAAACAAGAGTCAGGAAAACAGATTAATTTAGTGGTCAGATAATTGAAAATCCTTGAATTGACTATGGTGTATATCTGACTATGTACTGGCATTTGAAAAAGAAATTGGAAAACTAGGCTTTGGCTACAGTACGTGTTTCTTTCTGTTTTTCTTTTAGTCTAAACACACAAATCCATACAATGTAGTGGAAATTTAGCAGTCATATTATGTAGTTATCAACACCAGAAAACTTTCTATGACCATGGTACAGCATAAAAAAAAAATCAAAATCTACTAACACTTCCTCATGGTGGATTGTATATTTTAAATGTAGCTGGTTCTCTGATGCCACACCTTGAAGCTGTGAATAAACCCTGATACTTAGAAACAGCAGACTAGATTTAAGCTTTTTGGTAGAAATAATGAGCTAAACTTGTCTTCCTTAAAATACTCTATGAAAAATAATTTTGTCACAAGAGCCTGCCTATGTAGGCTTTGCCCTCAATAAAGTCCTGATGCCTGCAGCTAAGATTCACAGCACCTAATTTTGGAAAGAAAAGGATGGGAGTATCGGGATGCTGCTTTCAAACAGAGTATCAAGGGTTTACTTTTCCCAGCACTATGAGGCACAGGTCTTCTTGATAGTCTCTTCTGGTGCCTGAGAGACACGAGAAGTTTTCACAGAATGGCCGAGGTTTGAAGGGACCTCTGAAGATCATCTAGTCCACCCTCTCTGCCAAGCAGGATCATCTAGAGCACATTGCACAGGATGGCGTCCAGGCAGGTTTTGAATATTTCCAGAGAAGGAGACTCCACAACCTCTCTGGGCAACCTGTTCTAGTCCTCCATCACCCTCACAGTAAAGAAGTGCCCTCTCATATTCAGCTGGAACTTCCTGTGTTTCAGTTTGTGCCCACTGCCTTTCATTTTGTTTCTAGGCACAACCAAAAAGTGTCTGGTTCCATCATCTTGACACTGTCCCTTCAGATATTTATATGTGTATTGATGAGATCAATATCATGCCTTACCTATGCAGGGCAGTAAATTGTCTTCTCCATATATAACCACACTGTAGACATTAAAGATAAAACCAGCTCAGAGAGATTTAATTGACACTTGCAGAGCTGAGGGCTGCTGACCAAAGGATGGGTGGCCATGGTAAAGCTAGACCTCATGGAGAAAAAAATAATAATAATAATAACAGAAAAGGAGCTGAGACAAAACTGTACTCTGAAGTTTGGTTTCTTGTTCCTCATTATGCAAGAGGAACAGTTGAAGAGTGAGAGATGGTCCCCAGCTGCTGAAGATGACTTCCAAATAGGACGTTCTCATTTAGGAATAATAGCACAATCCTTTCCCCAGCATCAGGTTCTAATTTATCTTTCCAAGGCTTTGGCTGGAACAAAATTGGAGTGCCAAAATGGCAGTGGAGCCTGCTTGCTAACAGACTATGCTTGATAACATCTGTTTTGCCTGCGCCTAAAGACAGAACAGACAATCAAAATGGTGCATAGGAACCAAAGTGCCACCCCAGGCCACCTACACTGTGCTCTTCTTCCATTTCTTGTACCATGGATGAGCACTACAACATGGAGAGCCTTCTTGCATACAAACACACTTCAACAGTGAGGATTGCCTTGATAGAATTCACTTCAGGGTCACACAAACAAGGAGATGCTGTCTTTCCATTGATCCTAAGCATAGGTATAATAAGGTCGGAGGATCTAGTTCTTTACATTGTAAAACCTTTTGAAGTGCTGACTTTGATATATCTGTGCTCTGTGTAGTCATGTGTGGATTTGTAGTGCTCTACAAATAACAATAGAATATGGCAGTGCAAATATTTGACTTAATTTTGCATCCAGTGTGATTTAAGGACACTATGACATACTCAGATGTTAATTCTACACACTGTTTTGTTTGTTTGTTTTTCTTTTTCTTTTTTAGAAAATTAGAATTTGCCAGCTGCAGTGCATTAAAAAAACAATCATATATACATATAATATTCCAGAAATGTATAAAGACTATATGTTTTAAAACAAAGTGAATTTTAGCTTATCTATAAGGCAACATATTAATTATACTGAGTACCATTTTAAATTTAGTATCATTTTCCAATTATTTTATAATATTATTTTGCATTAATTCCTTTTCTAATTTGCAAGAGCTATGTTTTTGCAATACTCAGATTTAGCACATGTTGATTTCTCAAAGTTGCTTCAAGTGACTTTTGATGGTATTGTAGGCAGGTATTCTGAATAAAACACAAAGAAGGAGGAATGAGTTTCACCTTCCTCAGAAACCAAGAATTTCAAGCATATGTTCTGATTTTTGGCTGTTATTGGTAGCTAAACTCCAATATTTTCTCCTTTGTCTACTTGCCTGCTCCAGAGTAAACAGGGCATGATAAAAATTAATATATTGCGAGTTTGGAAAAAGTAACACTCCTCACTTTTCATTATCACTTCTGTTCTCATGCCAATGCCATGATGTATCTGCATTTGATAATTCCTATGCAATTACAAATATATATATATTGCAGTGTGGTAAAATCCAGTGGTTATCTTTCCCTTTTTCACTAATTCATCCGACCTTGTGGAAGATCCTGCATTTATTTGAATTGTTCTTGGTTGGGCTTTTCTCAACTCTATATCCAACAGATCCAAACTAAACTGATTTCTGCAAGCCATGTGATCAGAATAAGCTATGAAAAGATACTATAGATATATTTTTAAAAGCAATGGCTTTTTTCAAAGGCAGAAAATTAGAAAAAAAAAATAAAAATCTCCTATTCATAACTTAGTCTTAGACTGATCCCTGAACCTAGGAAGGGACCTACACCTTTGGTTCTTCAGATTTTGCTTTTGCTTCACCTGTCTCCCTTGAGCTCAAAGAAGATGTTAGCTAAAATTTTCTTGCAGCTTTCTCATACAGTTGGTTTCTCCTCTTCCACCTCCTGGAACAAAAAGGCATGCCAGCTCTATGTGTGCCTGCTGGAATTGCATGGACGTGGGTTTCAATGCCTATTCTGGCTTTTCTGGATGTTAATTGCCCTCATGAAAATTCTTGCAGCACTTTATTATTGGTTGCTATTAATTTAAAATAATTGTACGAATTAGCAGCTTGTTGTAGTCAGTGGAATTTAAGGTCAAATTATTCATAGAAATAGGTCTTAGTAGAGCTACATTAGGAGGGGATTTGTCTTTTGGTTCTCAGGTAATGTGGTATTTCAGTGAACTTTATAATTGAAGAGGATGTGAACTTGTTACTAAATCACTCTATAGACAAAGTTGCTGTACAAGTACAAATGCTAATGACTTCATCTCTCTTACCTCTTGTAGAAAAACACTAATGTCTTCTTTTTATTGTCATAAAACAAAGGTTCCATGAAACTGTCTGATGGTTATGGACTGCAATAAATTTGAGAATACATGGAGATAGTGTGTATCCTTTAACTTAATATCCATTAAGCTTCTGGTGCAGATTGCATTCCCTACATTCATACCCCCCCCCCCCCCCCCCCCCCCCCCCCCCAGTTAAAAATTAGGCAAGCCATTGAAATGATGGTCATGGCTTTGTGAGAAATTTGTCATGCCAAGGTGTGAAGACTCAGCTGATAACTTAATGATTAATTCCCTGTGGGCTATTCTCTTCCCCTCTCTCCCAAGAGATCTTGATCTTTCATTTTCAAAGATGCGGTATTTTTGTAAAATGTGTAATTAATCAGAGAACACAATGTAATTGGAATACTAATTACAGTTACTTATTCAGGTACCAACATTTCTGCTACAATATTAGTTGCTTAAATAATTTTGTGACTGTGGATTTTGAATCCATATTAATCCAATTATCTGGAATTAGTTGCAAAATAATTTGTTATGGACAGTCTCCTAAGCCAAAGCAAATTACAATTAAGGTTAGTGAAACTTCTGAAGGCAAAGGAGCTGTGGAGACGCTATAGCAAATTACAATCCAATTGTATCTGGATTCATGATTTTTCTCCTTGATTTTTTAAATGAGTGTTTCACCTTTATTATAGATACCCCCCTTTATTATAGAGATAACCCCCATGTTGCAGTGTGTGGCTGTAAGATGACCTGAGTTTGATGTCATTAGCATATCCTTTATGATAGTTTCTCTGAAAATAATGATTGCTGTTATTTTTTGAGCCTGCTATTTATTCTGTGACATGTTTCTGTATGTCTATGGGTATTTCTTGTGCTGAGGTGCTTGGAAAGTGATGTGGGTTTTGAAAGAAGGAAGGAAAATTGGAGTGTGCCATTAAATTTTTACATTGGATGCAATGTGTGACATTGACAGTATAAATTGATAGAATGTGCAAGCCTGTGGTGATCATGAAATCTCTTTTCCTTCCAAATCCACCCTTTGGTGGAAATGAGCCCTCTTATATTATGTGCAAATGACCCCTTCTGGAGCACACTTGGCATGGCCCTGCCACATACATAGCAGCTTTGCCAAACCCACTGCTTTTAAACAGTTCCCCTTCATGTTGGCATGTATAAAAATAGGGAGCAGAAGAACCCTTAAGTGTACTCATGACTAAAATAAAATCAAACTGTATCACTGGAAGTAGTTCTCTTGTGGATTACTCCCAGGTAGCTTTTTTCCACCAATGCATTTCTGTGAAGCTCATTTCTTGGCTTACCCACACACCATCTGCCTACTGCTATAGTTGTCTTATGATTATACAGTTCCAGCTCACATGCTGACTGGACAAAAAAGGAAAACAAAGCAGTTTAAAAATCTGTGTGATACTTCCTGTCTAATGTATTTCTAGTCCGAATATAATATGTTTGTTGGATTAGTTGCTTGTTTTTTTTGTTTGTTTGTTTTGTTTTGTTTTGTTTTTGTTTTTGTTTTGTTTGTTTGTTTGTGTTTTACTTGTCATAGTGGAATGGAGTGATCTAGGAATTTCAGGTACCCCCAGCTCTACCTGTCTTTGTTTTTACAAGACAAGATGAGACTGTATTCCAGCTTTAAGAGTAGGATGGATTTTAACCCTGAGAGCGAGCAAAATCTCATAGGGACATTAATGAAAAAATAATAATAATAATAATTAAAAAATAAATAAATTGGTCAATAGAGTTTGCACACTAGTGCATGAGATATATAGTTCAGCTATAATAAACAAAATGTTCTCTCAGTGGCAAGTTGTCATCAGTGATAATAATTAGTGATGATAATTTGAAATTATAATGTATCATGCCTTTCCTCACAGGACATCATATTACTTGGAATATTAACTGCTGAAATATTGCATGCCCTTGCAGTAAATTAAGTAAAATACACTTTCCGTTGCCTATTTCTCAACTGGAGAAAATATGTCTGATTTTTCTGTAGAGCAGAATACTGTGATTTCCAAAGGCCTACAACATCTAAATGGTGAGGCTGAAAGACTGAGGAGATCCAAATCTAGAATGAAAATTTTCTGGGCATATAGCTCATATGTTGATAGAGGCTGCTTTACATTTTTCTTCATTCTGAGTACAGTAGTTCTTTGTGACATGTAAGTCTGATTCTTTAACATGGACTTTATTCTTTAACCCATCTAAGATATCTAACCCAACAATACTGAGCAATGAGCTACCTTTTGACTTTTCTTAATGAAAGATGAAATTCAAGGCTTTCTGATGAGAAGAAATTGTCTGAGAGCTATTGTACTCATCACTGACACAGGTTGCATACAAGAAAAATTATTTTACTCTCAACTCTGATTTTCAAGTCCAGTCATGGCTTCTGGGCTCAGCTGGTGAAGTCTAGTGATGTTGAAATGGGTTTATTCCCAGCTGGCAATAACAACTTGTGGATGTGTTTCATAGCAATGTTGTTGTTTAGACTGTTGTACTGTTTTAATCTTAATTAATTTTTAATATATAATGGTACTCTCTCTTCTCAGTGTGAATGTATTTGAACATGTGGTAGCTGTACAAGTCTCTTTGTTGTTGCTGATATATGTTCTTGGAAGTCAACCTTAGAAATCCTATGAGGCTAGCTCTTAAAATATGTGATAAACAATGATGTTTTGGGTTATTATTTAAATTATGACTATGCAAGCTATTGTACAATTACTCCATCAAATTCCAAATTGTTTGGAATCAACTTAAATTTAAAAGAAAATTTTATAGATTTATTTGGCTGAATTAGGAATTGAGCTTGAAATAGGTTTAAAAATTATAGCAGTAAGATGTTTAGTAATGTAATGTGAAAGACGTTTATGATGCCACAACTATTCAAATAAATACAGAAATAATCAGCAAGCTCTTCTCCTTAAGGCAACAAACCTTAAGGCAAGCAGAGGATGTTAGGTTAAGCTGAGATTGACAACTACAGTCTGAATGAGTCAATATCATGTGCAGGTAGATGATGAGTAAGGAATCCTGTTTAAACCAGTGGTATCGATAACAACCCTGATTTTATTCAAAAGACGAGAGGTCAAATTTAGAGATTTTTGTGAAAATTTAATAAATGAAAAAGTTATCTCTTAGGGGCACCTGCAATTTTATTCTCCCTTCATATAATGCAATACTTACAGAATCTCTTCATTATAAGGATATTCATTACTATTATATTCCTCTGAACATTGACATTACCCTGACTGTAAAAAAAATAATCTTGACGATAGACATGATTTTGTGATCTCTCTACAATACTAATTTGTAGAGAGATTTTCTATTTCCAATCCTCCACCTAGCTAAATACATGTAACTGCAAGGAAAAACAGTTTTATAAACAGGGTTGAAGAAAGAGTATAATCGAAGTCATATTTTGACATCCAAATATAATAAACAAAACATTCCAGAAGTAAATTTTATTTCAGCATTCTAAACAAATATTTTATTTCAGAAGAGTTACAAGATTACAAGATGACCTTTAAACAAATAAAAGACATTATCTTTTGATTCAAAACATGCAAATTTTTATTTTATTTTATTTTGCTAAGAGGTAGTGCCGCTTATTCAGAAGGTTTTAGTTCTGTATTTATAATGCTTAACAAGTTTAAATCATGCTTGTTAAACAGTCCTTTTCTGCATAAGAAAGGCATCAGGAAAGCATTTTTAAAATCTGTTAAATTATATCTGAGAGGAATAAAGGGTCATCAGGGTATCTCACAAAGGTAAATTTGAAATATATCTCCAGAGAGCAGAGTGTAATGAACTCATTCCTATAATGGAATACTATTATACCTTTTATATATTTGTACTGTACCTTTCTGTTTGTCTGTAACACTTTTTATTGATACAAACTTCATAGTTTTTTTTGCATATGATTGTGAAATCAGAGTCACAGTGCCTCTTGCTTGATGAGAAGGCAGTGCTTGCTTTAAAAACTGTTCTTGTGTTCTGTGAAATGCAGCTCATGAGCTTCACAATATTTTTAAGTTACAGTTTTGTAAACAAAGCACCTTAATGAACACACTTTAAAAGTTAATAGCCTATAACATTGCTTAGAGTATGCATTCATTTTTCTTGGCTTGCAAATTGTCTTCTGTTTTCTATATTTAAAGCAAGCACTCAGAACTGCCATTACTGAAGTTCAGGTTAAAATTTCCTACCAATAAAGCAATTTTATCAATTTTTAGTCTTCATTTTATTTATTTATTTATTTTGCCCATAGAGAGCACACCTCCTTGATATGTGCCACATTCATTCCACTTCTAATAAATACTTGATCACAACTTGTTCTAGGTTTTGTCTGTATGGTATCTCCCACAGCTTTTGTATCCAAGAAATAATGCTTATTTAAGTTGTATTGTTTGAATATACATATATATATTAAAGGAAATCAGATTCATATGTCAGCTATAATGACTAATATTGAGCAATCCCTTAGAGATCTACATTTCAATAGCATTTGGATCAATTTTATGAAGGTCATTTTGAATAGCAGTATTCCTTCATGTTGAAAATAAACCTTATTCGGAGCATGATTTATAGAATTTTTAAGCATTTTGAAACTCTGTTTTAGGAAATATTTAATAAATTAACTATTTGTAGGTTTGGGGGAAGAACAGGTGCGTAACACATGAATTCAGGTATGAAATTTCTAAAAAATCGAGGCAACTCTGTGCTCATTCTTGTGATCATAGAGTTTGTAATAAATTCTTAAAGAGATGCTTTTTTTTTTTTTTTTTTTTTTTTTTTTAACAGAAGAGATTCACAGAGCACTGCTAAAATTGTTCTTTAAATTGCCATTAAGCACAGTAAGTATCCCACATTAAGATACTACTGACTCATCAGAACATTTCAGGTAACTTCCTAAGTGAAGTTTGGCCAAGATACTCATTGGATTCCAGCAATGTTTTTATCTTTTTTGAACTAGCATTTCAGCATGCTCTAAACCTTGTTAAGTGCACCAAAATGTCCTACTACAAATACAGAAGCAAATAACTTTTTAAAACATAGTATGAATTTTAGAAGTTCCATACTTACCATTGTAAAATTATTGAAAGCCTTTGCAAGTTTTTCTTCAGTGTTTGTAATGGATAAAGGACAAAAAATCAGTCTATCGTGTTTTGAATTGATTGTTTAAAATCAAAATAACTAAAAAATAGAGCACAATATTAGAAAGACTGGTAGCCTGCTGTGTTATAGCTGTATTTTCTACATCTAAGTTATTATTTCTCAGCTGCCCTTCTAGCTTTATCAAACCCATGATCATGAAACCCATTAAAACGTTCAAGGCATACATAAAATAAGGAATCCTACACTACTAATGTTTTTGTGCAGCTGATGCTTAGGAAAGCTTCAAGTTTTGCCAATGAAAAGATAAAACACTCACAAATAACACTCGCCCCAAATGGCAGATCTCTGATTTGACAGTTCTCGTTTATTATTTTCCTATTACAACATGACAAACATCTTTGGTCATTTTCAGTATTTCCTTTTTTCTCTTCTGGGTTTGCATTCTGTTTCCCAAAGACTATTTCTGAAGTTGTCAGCCAACACTGATAAAACTGAGAAAGAAAATATATATTAACTTTAAACAACCTAACAGTGATGTGCATCTCAGCACCTCCAGTTGTTGTGAGTCATTGTGCTATTCCTGGGTGACTGTCACATTTACACTCAGAACAGTTCCTTGATTATGCTGCAGTCGATTTATATCATCTTTTATACAACGGAAAAAAAAAAAAAAAAAAAAAAAGACAGACAAGTAGGAGACAAATAGCTTTGTCTCCTATTCTTTTCTCAACATTTTCTGAAGGTAAATTTAGAGGTTGTACAACTTTTTTTTCCTTTTTTTTTTTTTTTTCTGCATTTAGTAATTTAAGCAAATCAGTATAGAACTTCTGAAATTGAATTTATCCTAGATGTTAGAATTGAGGAAATTGGAAGATGTAAACCATGGGTTCAAATGTATATCTCATTTTTTGCTTAAGAAATTAAAATGGGTTCCTTCTTTTGAAGATCTGCTGCTGAGCTACTAGCACCATCTCTTCCCCATGATGCATATAAATCTGGTCTCCACTCCAAAAGATTAGATCTTTTGTCATTACTTTCATTCTCTTTATATAAATTGCTCATTTACAGTGTCTAGGACAGCTTAAGCATAATTTCTCTCTTGTAGGGAAAAGTCCTTCAGAGCTGACCCTATTTTGAGCAAAGGGTTGAACTTGATGATCTCTAGAAATCCCTTTCCAGCTTAAATTATTTTCTGACTCAAAGCACAAAGATCTAGTCTGTACCTGAACTATTTTGCTATTGAAAATGCCTTTTCTTAGTGAGTATAATTATCCTTGCATTTCCTTACTTACTGAGTCATCTTTCTATTTTACTTCCTTTCCCACCCCTTCTTTGATACAAAAAAGTATCCATAACAGAGTAAATTACGCAAATATATGGTCAAAGCTAGGATTTATTCAACAGAATTAATGAGATAATTAACCTTAATGAAAACTTTATAGTTAGGCATATCACAGCTACAACATTTCTTATCTATTCTAACCAGGTTACTGAAGGTCATTATCAAATATGTCACTGAGTACTAATTGTTAGGAAATGGTAACTTGTTAAAAGTTTTCCTTCCTACCTTCCCTCCTTCCCTCCTTCCTTCCCTCCTTCCTTTACTACATGTTAATCTGTAAACCTCTTGAGATTGATCTATTTATTTCCTGTTACTTCTGGTGTTGTTTTTTGTTTGTTTTTATTTAATTTTCTTTACACTAATTATTCTCTTTCTGCTTTATTTCAAATTTTTTTTTGTATTTACTTCCACCCCACTGAACTCACTGTAGCATGTAACATTTCAGGTCTGGGTACTGTGGTACCTATTGTGTTAGACCATGTCTGTGAAAAAGAAGAGTACCACTCTGCTTCTAGGACATTGTTCTGAAAGTAGTACCATTTTGAAGTAGCTAACCTACAATGCAAATATAGATAGAAAGTCACATAAAGCAGTTTGAAGTGAACTTGGTTGAAAACAAAGGTATTAAAGGAAAGAATATTGTGAAAACCTCGATTTTCATTGAACACAGCTTTTTGTAGATTGCTCTCACCTGTTATTTCTTTTAATTTCAATATAAATACTTGATTCATTTTTCATATAAATGAAACTATTTTTTCTTGTATTTAGATTCTCTCTTTCTTTCCTTCTTTCTTTCCTTCTTTCTTTCTTTCTCTTTCTTTCTTTCCTTTTTTCCTTCTTTCCTTCTTTCTTTCTTTCTTTCTTTCTTTCTTTCTTTCTTTCTTTCTTTCTTCCTTCCTTCCTTCCTTCCTTCCTTCCTTCCTTCCTTCCTTCCTTCCTTCCTTCCTTCCTTCCTTTTTTCCTTTTCTCAGAGACACTTAAGCAACTCTTCCAATTATTTATAACTTGTTCACCTTCATTTAAAGCCATGTTTATCTTATTTTTTTCTAATATTCTTCTTTTTAAAAGATTATTAAAAAAAATAAATTTTAAAATATTCTCCTTAAAGTCTCAGATATTATTCACACTTAATATACTATATAAATCAAAATGTTTGAAAAAATATATCAGATTTGGGAAAATACATTAATTTTAAAGTCTTTGTAGCAGGCTGCGTACACAGAAGTTCAGCAAACTGGCAATCAAGAAGAGCAAATTTGGGATTAAAGACTACAGTTTTGTGGAAACAGTGAAAAAGACTATTATTTCTCAGAATTGTTTGAAATCATAGAGAATAACTGTTGCATGAAACTTTAGTATAATGTAACTCTTAATGAATAGAAAAGGCATCAATCTGAGGAAAAAATAGTTTGTCTCATGCCTCTAAGGCACCAGATATGTAAGGACGTTTAATGTATTCTCCATTGACCTTTAGAGATAGTTCCACGTGATAGTAAAAAAAAAAAAAAAAAAAAAAAGACATTTTTTAGAATTTCTGACTATTTTATAACACCTTTTTATTACATCCATTTACAGTTCTTAATTCTATTCCCCCAAATCATTCCACATTAAATTGTTCTTGCTCCTCTTTTTCTGTAAGTGGTAAAATAAGACTACAGTTAAACCCAGGAGTGCTTCTCATGCCCCGAGTGCAAGGTGAGTGCTTCAGCTGCATCTCACTTCTTCCCAGAATAATATCTGGGCAAAACTTATCCTTTCTTCACATCTTGTTTTCCATGATCAAATGCATAGAGCAGAAGGGACCCATAATATGTTACCGCCATGTCCCTGTCTGGACAACTACTAAAGTCCTTTTTAGCTGTCAATTTGATCAGCTACTCATACCTACCTAACATCCAGACATGAAAATTCCTAAATTCCCAGGCATTTGTAGTCTCAAACATGCTCCAAACTATTTTTTTTTTTTTCATTTTATATTTCTTGTTAAAAACTGCTTCTGTGATTGTGGCACCAGACTTGTAGGTAGTGAGATGGATGTACTCCAAGTTCACTGAAGTATTTTTGCAAAAGAGCCCAGAAATGCAGTGCCCACGGGTATTTTGCCTAATTGTTTATCAAACTAGTGACTAATCTGGCATTACTTCTAAGTTCAGGTCAACCAGAATATTGATTCCTCTACAATAACTAGCTCTTATTTATTTTTCACAGAATACATTTCTAGTCTTTGTCATTTATCTCTGTCATTTCTTTGTCTGGCCGAGTGTTTAATTTCCAGTTTTAAGGACACAAGAATGCTTATTTAATTTTTTCTCTCTCTCCAAATATTGCATGTTATACTGAAACAATTGCATCTTTATTTCTATAGACTCATGGTAGCAGAAAATAAATGTTTTGATTTTTCAGTTTCTTAAAAATTGTAATTCAATAGTGCCTTTGTCAGCCATGCAAAATGATCAAAGATTTGCTGTTCTAATAGTAAATAGAATATCATAATCATAATATCATAATATGCATTATGACTTTCACCCTGCTTAAACAAATATTTCCATTGGAATTTAGTGAACAATAGGGAAACAACATGTCCATATATCTGTGTAAATCACAATCAGAATAGAGAAGATAGTCTGACTGCTACCCCTGTGCAACAATTCATTACAAATTAACATGGACATTTGTTTTTGTTTTATTCTGCTTAAGCAATACATACTTAGTGACTCAAAAAGCAACTAGATTACCACAGAGTTAAAGAATTTTCCACTCTGTTTAACGCAACCTTTTGGATGGCAGAAAATGCAGCCACCTAAGAGAATATTTCCTGAGGATTAAAGTAATTTCACTGTTCACCCTGATAATATATTAAATGTGTGTAACTAGGAAAAAAAAAAGAAAAGAAAAAAAAAAGCTTTAATCACACAATTTATAATATATCAAATGCATTGTGATTTCTTTTATTAAGAACAATAATTTTAATTGTGTTCTTGGTTCTATAAGATGATAGGAAAAGAAGGAATGTACAACTATTCAGCTTACTTCTTGGCTACCTATTAAACTCTTCCATTATTATCATTCTTCATTATTGCTATTCTTCTTTTGGAAAACCAAAACCAAAAACATGGGTTGGAATCTATTGCATTACTTACCATTTGCAATGAGCATTATTGTAGAAGTAGTAGTTCCAATTCTCTACCAAACTAAATCTGGATTTGCAAATCAAAGTTTATTTTGATTGACTATGGGCAAAAGTGGTCAGGATATATTTGTGTACATTACCTGCATCTGTGTAACACCCACATGTACTTTGACACATCTGCTGCTTTCAGCTCCAGCAGTTCAGTGGAAAATGCTCTCCTTAAATCTCAAAGTTGTATCTATTTATTTGACATAAAATTGTATTTATTTTTGTGTCTTGCACACGTTGTGAGTAGAAATGCAAAAGAGGATGAAGAGGAAAGGAGAGAAAGAGACATGTGAAAGATAGCACAAATAATATAAATAACTCAAAACAACAACAACAAAAATCCTGGAACTGACTTGTATGAGCTCAGGAGTGAGCATTAGTCACTTCAAGTTGAATCTTAGGGGGTCCAGGAAGGAACAAGCATTATAAGCATTTTCTTCAGCTGCAATTTAAATACATTTACTTTTTGTTGTTGTTGTTGTTTTTTCTTTTTTTTTCTCCTTTCTTCTTTTTGGCTGCACAATTATTTCTTACAATTGGCCCATGAGTTAGACTTTTTGCCACAGTTGGATTCCAGGAGTCATATCAGAGTTATTGTGAAATGAAAGGTAATTTTATGTCAGTAAAGTGGGTGTGAGCCTAAGGGAGTCTGACTGAAGCTAAATGAGTAATTGAGCCTGTGAAAGTCGGAGCAAGTGTAATGTGCATTCAAAAGTCTTCAAAAAGAGATTTTTGCATCCTTCTGTCCCTTCTGCCCCCCTAGAAGGCCATGGCATGGGCAGGATATTTTGGTTTGTTTGTTCAATTAAATACTGTTCCAATTCTAAAAGTCAAACATTAAAATGCATTTGATTATCAAACGCCAAACCATCAAAGTATATTTGATTAGCAACTGAAGAACTTCATAAAATGTGAACTCCTGAAATCCAATGGTTGAAGATCTCCTACAGAGTATACTGAAGGGAACGAAAAGAATGAGGAAACAACAACAAACTATGAAAAAATGACTGGTTTTGGTGAGGTGATGGAAAGGTCTGGAATAGATGGAAGTATTCCAAATGGAAGTCTGGAAAATTTTGGAACCAGATCCTTTGATTAGTCTGGTTACAGTATTACATTGACTATGTATATCTACACTGTACAGGCTACAAATCTAAAAGGTGTTCCTTTCAACAGATAATCAAAACAAAATATGATTAAGGAATTAGTAATTAACAAATCAATTCAGATCAGCAGATGAATGATGAGTTTTAGAACTGTTTTGGAATTTATGATGTAACCCTCAAAAGAATGAAAATTGCCTTTTCCACCAAATACTGCTTTAATATAGCTCAGGAATGATTACAATAAGAAGGTCTCACCACACAGTCTGTTTTTCAGAAAAATAATTAATTAAATAATTAAATAAACATGTTTAATATAAATTAAAGGAGGGTGTTTTTGGAAAAAAAATAAAATGCAACTTCCAAAGTCTCCGAAACTTTTGGAGTGCAATTAATCACAATTTACATAGCTTATATAAACTAAACTAGCAATTTTAATACTTATCTATTTGTTATTAGCTGCAGCTAGATAATCAAACTAAAAAGATAATTATTCAACATTTTCACTTATTGGTTATTTTTGTTCTGGCTATATTTCCAAGCAACTAGGCCAGAAATATTGCTTCGTTTTATGTTCCTTTCAGTGCTAGAATATGGTGCATGCTGGACTAGCATTTGCATTAAGAAAAAAAAAAAAATGTTGGAAATTTTAGAATTGTGTTGCATAAAATTTGGTCTACAATTTTCAGGATGAAAATGTAAATTTATATCCATATTGGAATGCAGAATGTATTCTCAAACTCATGTATCTGTTTTCAGGTATAGAAAGATACGTAACTGAATAGTGTGAACATGTGCATAACTGATCATAAAAAGTGTATGTAACAATTAGGAGGGAATCTCTTAGCTACTGCAGGGTCGATATTTTAGGAAATACTAATGTTGAGACTAATGATGACTATCCTAGAATTCAGTTGAACTAAGCTGGGACTTGGAGAATCACAACCTAATTCAAATACTCACTTGCCTACCATTATAGGTCTAAATAAGCCAAGGATCCATGAAGTAAAATATATGAATTGTATATGTTGCGTAGATGAAAAATACTTAATTTTATTTTGCAGGCAGTTAGAAACCATGTTGTGTTTTTTATTGGAAAGCAGTAATTTGTGTTTTAAAAGCTGTAGCTAGGAACTTTGTATCCCACCTGTTGGACAGGTAACATTTTCTGCATGTCCATCAACATATACTCTGCTTTGCTTATTGCTCTACTGTCTTATTAACAGAAGTTTAAGCAATGAATTTGGTGTTAATCTGAGACTGGCATTAGGGAAATCAGGAATCTCCAGCTAATGGGAATGACAAACTTCAAGGAAGAGCAAGCAACTGATTGGCTGAGTAGGAGATGATTTCAAAGCCTGTATAAAATTTTGAGTTGATATTAAGACTTGAAATTGTAGCTTTGACTTCACTGAGTCTAAGATTCTACACTGTGTGTCTGCCTGAGTGAAACCAGACATACTGATTTTGAGTGGAATTTGGCTAATTCTGCAATCCTGGTATGTAACTTTTTTTTTTTTTTTTTTACACACACACACACACATATATATAATATTTCCAATCACATGTAATGCTTGTCTGTAGAAATCAAAATGTCTGTAGGGAACCGTAGCCATACTTTTTATCACAGATTTATCTTTTGGATTGAGTTTAGTATTTAACAGTTAATTTCAGGTTCTTTTAGGAAGACAGTGAAATGTTATTACTTTTATCAGTCTCTGTTCTTCCATGAGTGATTACTCTAACTCATTTGGTGATTCATTTTTACTGTTATTTTTCATTGCCTTTCTTTGAATTTTATTTATTTTATTTTATTTTATTTTGCTTTAGGGCAGAGAGTTAAGGCAAAGTAATCATAAGATAAAATAAAGGCTATCCTCTTTTATCTTCTTTCATTTGAGATTAAACAATTTGTGTTGATTGACAGAATGGAATTTTCATTGAGTGCAGTGTGCTTCTTCTTAAGACTACTTTTAAACCATAACATATTTTTATGTTATCAAAATACTGATGTCAACTGAAACAAAGCTTCAGAACTTTGTAACAAAAGAAATAGCACTTAATGAGTTTTCTCTCATTAAAAAAAAAAAAAAAAAAGTGTTATAGATTTCATAATATGTACATTTTTGATCAATAAGTTATTCCTCTACCTCCCCCCTCTCCCCCCTCAAGCAAAAAACTATGCTTTTTCAACTTTATGTTCACAAATGAGGGCTACTTTCTCTGGGTGTATGCTTTTTATCTTTTAATAATTACAGTCATATTTCAGTGTACATTCATATGGAAGGTATTAACTGTCATTCTGGTCTTTTCTGAAATTAACAAGCAATCTTAGCTTCTAGAATACATGAGTGAAAATGGATTCCTGGAAATCTGAACTGCTTAGAACAGAACAGAAAAAAAAATCCACATGAATTTGTTATAGATTTAATTTTGCATCACAAACAGGCAGATAGATCCTCAGCTTAATTGGCTGTCTCAGAAGAGTTTTGTCACTTCGCAACAGTGAGTTGTGTCTATACCTGGAAAACTGAACAGAATACTTGATCTAGCAATATCTAAAATCTAAATATAAGCTTAATTATATATACATTACTTAGTATTAATACTAATACCCGGCTAAGCTGGGTATTTTAATACCAGAGTTCTGCTCTCACATCTATGGGATCTCCTGCTATCCAAATGTTGTCTTCCTCTCTCTTCCAATGACTATTTTGTTGGTTTGTAGAACACAGAATTCATGGAGACTGATTTAAGAGCTTTGGAACAGTCTATAAGGAGTGGCCTGGATGAATTTATAGGAGATAAAACTCCCTAGAAAGACCTTGAGAGTACCAAATGTAATTATAGGACTCTGCAGGTGAGGATGATTGTCACGGTGGGCTATGTGATGAAGAGGAGAACAAGTTTGCATATTTGGGAGGGTAAGCCTACCATTCAGAGACCTTGACAAGCTGGAAGAATGGGCTCACAGAAGCTGATTGAAGTCTAACATAAGCAAATGTAAAGGTACTTGAGATGCCATTAACTCAGACTCGAGGCTACAGGATGGGGACCAACTTGCTGAGAAGTAACTTTACAAAAAACTACCTGGGGGACTTGTCTTGGCAAACAAGCTAAAAAGGAACCATTAGCATATCTTTTTGGTGAAGAAGACTAACTTCATCCTGGTGAACAATAGGAAAGGCATAGCCAGCAGGTCAAAAGAAGGGATTAGCCCCCTTATCAGAACTTGTGAGGGCATGTCTGGACTATTGTAGCTAGTTTCAAGGGCCCAGAATCATAAAGATCAGAATCAGCTAGAAAGAGTCTAGCAAGGGATGAACAAGATTGTGAAAGGGCTGGAACTCATGGTTTACAATAAAAGTTTGTTCATCCTAGAGAAGAATAAGCTAATAGGGTTTGGAAGAGTTTAACTACTGTTTTCATGACCTAGGGAGGATTACAGGACCTTTCTCTTCTCAGATGTTCACAGCAGAAGGAGAAGAGGCAACAGCTGCAATTTGCAGCAAGGGGAATTCTAAATATATATAAAGGGAAAAAAAAAAAAAAAAAAAAAAAAAAAAAGTCTGCAAAAGAAAGGTTACAACAGTAAAAAAAATCTCTGATGGCACCAGCCTCTGAGCTGTGCGTTTATCAGGTGGGCTTTCTGGGTCCTCTCTGTACACATCCCTGCCACTGAAGGGATAGAGGAAAACACCACCTGTACTCCTGCTCCATCTACTAACTGCCACAGTCCCCTGAAGTCCCGTTTGATAGCCTTCAGGCTTCTCTCAGCAATTTCATCGCTGCCGGCCTGGTCTATCAATAGAGGATAGTCAGAGGGGCAAACCAGGTTGGGAAGGTTTCTGGCAATATCCCTGACCCAGGCCCCAGGGAGGCAGCACACTTCCCTATGGGTAGGGTCAGGCTGAGATATAGGGCCTTCTGTTCCCCTGAGAAGGGTGTCACCTACAACAATGACCCTTTCTTTCTTGGTGGAGACAGTCTTGAGGCATGGAGTCAACTTCCTTGCCCTAGGCAACCTCCTGGGTGGACTTTTGACCACATCCTCACCCACCAGTCTCTCCAGCTCCAAGGCCTCAAACCTGTTGTGTAAGGGCACCTGGGAAGGCTAGGCTGGTAGAGAGGGGAGTCTCGCTGCAACTCCGAGCAGGGTCCTGTTTCCATTCCTCCTCATCTCCTAGTTCCCCTCCCTCTGCCTCACAGTGACATGGCAGAGGGTCTACCCCCATATGGGGTGTCTCACCCCGGTGCCTTTCTTTCAGGCCTGAAAGGGAGCTGCTCCACCAGTCTATCTCCTGCTCACACTCCCTGACAGCCCTTAACCTCTCCACCTCACACACACGGTGTCTCTGCCGCCCTCTGATGGCAGCAATAGGCTCAGGCACTCCCTGCATCCAGAGACCTGAACTGCCGCATTTTTGAGCAGGCACTCAGTCTGGGTCACCACAGACTTTGTAAAGAGCTTTCTGCCAAGTGCAGGCCATGGCTGGTTTAGCTACAGGTAGATGAGCTATTCTCCTGAGTGTGGAGGGACGCTCTGCCCTGGCCAAGAGCGCGCTGCCCTGACTACATGCCCTGTTTGCCTGCTCTGTTCCCCGCACTCCAGGCTGATCGGGCTCCCTTAGGGGCTGCCTTTGAAGGGGAGGCAGGGAACAGACACTGCTCCTGGCTCCGCCCATGCCTCACAAGGGCTTCCAGGGCTTGGAGGCATACTCGGCTGCCTCGAAACGCCTTGATGAAGGTAAAAACCCTCACACGCTGAGATCCCCCCCCCCCCCCCCCCCCCCCCGCTCTACTGCAGAACATCTCTGCCCCAGAGCCGATTCCCTCAGCGATCACATTATGAACTGTCACACTGCTGAGAAAAAAATATATATATAATAGTACTAAGAGAACAATATGACCATGAAATGATCACTGAACTCAACTTCAGGAACAAAGCATGCAGAAAGTAAAAATTTGATCAGATTTCGACGGACAAATAAAACTTAAGTATGCAAGGACAAAATTAGTCAAACCATGGGAAAGAAATATAGACAACTCTCCAGGCATATCACATGAGAAAGTAAATAGCTAGGCAAAGACTAGGAGTCTAAGAAAACTATTACTTGGCAATCACCATGTTTGGTATCATTTCTCATGAGTTTGCAGGAAAATACAAAGCACAATCATGGCTAATGGAATTGCTACCATTGACTCACTGGGAAGATTTTCTTCAGGCATAGTGTACGAACAGGTTAAAGAATATTTAGGAAATAAAAAAAATAAAAAAAAAATAATAAAAAAAAAACATACATTTTAGATTGCCAGGGTCAGAATAAATTCTCTTTAGGTGCTAAAAGAAAATAATAAATTATTATCCTAATGGTAGTCTTTGAGTACTCAGATTCAATTTTGCAGAACATTTGTGTAGTTTCTTGTTCTTCATTTATGCTGCTGATTTTCCGTTAGACTTTTCCACTTATTCCATTGCACTGCATTTTCAGTTCAGTTTACTTTAAAAGAGGTGTAACAATTTAAGAAATGGTTGCTGGTGGGTGATTGTAATGCCTACTTTCAAAAAGGAAGGAAAAAGGAGACTGAGGTAATTATGGATGGAGTGTTTAGCTTGAATTCCTAGAAAATGGACAAGAACAATGTCTAAGCACCTAAAAGAAAACAGCTTAGATGAGTAACTGCTAACCTGGACTTGTTATGAACAATTTGTGTTGAACAGACCTCATTTTCTTCTTTAAAAAAGTACCAGAGTTGTACATAAAAAAGGGATGTATCCTGACATTAGTAAGGATTCTGCCAGTCACAATTCGACGTGACATTCTCATAAGTAGACTGAGGAGGCACTGAGAAGTAATAAACCACTATATAAAAACTAATCTCAAATACATACTGGTTGGGAAACTACTCAGAAGTAGAAGTGGATTACAATGAAAATGAAAGTCTAAAGAGTAGACTTAGTCCAAGTTCACCTCTGATTCCATTACCACTAATATTTTCATTATTAAACTGAGTACAGATAGTATGTGCATTGTATTTACAGCTGCTGTTGGGAATAATGGGAAATATTTGAAGAATGGGAAGCATAAATGTCTGGAAAAGAACTCAAAGCACTCTTAAATCTGAAAGGAGCTAGAACTCAGAATGCAGTTGAAAAGGACTAGTTGAAAATTCTACATTTAAACTAGAATGATCAACTACATAAATAGAGACTAGGGAACTGGATAAATCATTAGGGTGCAGAACAAAATCTGAGTGTCATTGACTCCAGTCTAAACAAATACAAACGTATGCTATTGCCAATGGAGGGCACACACTTTTTCCTCTAAACAGGAGAATTACCAATAAAATATATGCAGGAAATACTATATTATTCTCAGCTTTGCTAAAGTTTTGGTGAATATTGTGTCCAGGTTCTGACACTGCACAACAAAAAAGGCATGGACTAAATGATAAAATCATAGGAGACACCATAAGATTGTATTGAAAGAGATCGTGTATGAGGTAAGAGTACCGGTATTGCTTAGCTATAAGAACAGATGTTTCAAAGGAGATATAGTAATCTTTGTAAGGATACGTAGAAGGAGAGTGTCTGCTCCTCCAAAGTCAAGGACCTTTTCAAATTCAGTAAGGGATAATAAGAAATGGAAGTAGTGATGGGAATCAAGTCTGGGCAGTCACATTAATTTAGGAGAGTATGTAGAGTATGTGAGAATATAGGAACGTTTATTCCAGCAGGATAATCTGATGGAGGATTTCCTAGCTGGGAGACAATGACCAGATACAAACCTCCTAATTGCACTAACTGGGAGGCTAGCAAGCTACAGGCACCAGTTCCAGGAAGGATGAACCCTGAAGCTGATAAGACTGTTTTAGGGCCAAGGGGCCCTAGATTAGGAGGATGCAGGAAACTGCAGAGCTTTGCAAATCCATGGGGGACATGTAGATGAAGGAGGAACAAGAAGGGAGGTGGAAAAGTATATTAAAAGGACCAGTTGCGTAAAATGGGGCCAGTTGGGACCCTTGTCTGCCAGAGCCCTGCAGCTGATTACTACAGAGCAATTTATCTTATATTTTTTTTTCATTAAATCATTTCTTAACTCTGTCTCTTTGTGTATATGTGCTCTCTCTCTCATGTGTATGTGACCGCAAGGACTACATGCCCACTACTGGCAAGACCAGTACACATACACATGTGAGTGAAGCTGGTATCAGCTACTGGAATCAGGCCAGGGATGTAAGCACCCACAACCTGTGGTGCCAGCTATTGGAGCAAGTGAGGTCCTTGCATCAGCTACTGGAGCTTGTAGTGGTCTTCTACTGACAGCCTCTGGAGTGGGAGCAGTGTGTGTTCCCAGACTAGCGAGGGGGGGGGGGGGGCGGGGGGAGCAGCATGAGTGAGGTGAGTGTGGAGCGCTGTACCAGTGGCCAGAGTGGGGAAAGAAGCTGGTACATTCCCATGCCTGGGCAGAAACCCTGGGATCCACAGCACTGGGCTGGACCCCTGGGGACAACCTTGGACCAGAGTGGCTAGAGCAGGAGTCTGTGCCTCTTTAGTTCACTTAATAACCCTCTTTAAGTATGCAAAAAATAACTGTAAAGAGACATAAAACCAATTCCTGCCCATATGAAAGATGATAAAACAAGCAGAAGATTCCAACTAAACAAGTTAGAATCAGGTAAGACATTAAGAAAATAGTTTAATGTTATGGATAGTGAAGCATCAAAATAGATTACCTGACAGGGACATGGAATCTGCATTTGGAAGTCTTAGACAAGTATCTGTTAAGAATGGTACCTAATGATAATATGAACACAATTGCAAAATGGTATGCTAGTTCCATTTTTCCATTTGTATGCATGCACTGACACTGCACTGGGGAAAGAGGACTGACTAGAAGACCTTTGGAAGACCCTTCCTATCCACATTTTTTGATTATACTGTGACAAGGTGACAAGAAACAAAAGTAGTAAGGGAATCTTTTTAAATCTTTTGATTTATCTACAACTAATTGCTTTATTATTATTATTATTATTATTAAACAGGAAACAGGATTCTGTGAAGTATTATGTTATAACACTACCAGTGTATGATGCTGAAAGTTCAGTAGCAAGGATTTTTTGAAGAACCTGTCATCTGCTACCTGCAGAATAGCAAAACCAAACGTGTAAGTCCCATTAGTCTGACCTTACTACCACATGAGCTTTTAGAACAAATTCTGAAGGGAAGCTCAAGGGTGGAAAATGCGATAAAATACAACAAAGTCCTGTTGCAGGTAGATTGTGTCAGACAAATGTAGATGGATTTAAATTTATCCTGGAGAGATGTTAGAGATTATTTTAACAAGAAAATAAATCTGTCTTTCTAAATAAAAGACTTATATGTGGGGGAAATCATATACACTTGTCTGGTTTGCTAGAGAATTATTAGAGGCTGAGGAAGAAGGGAGGAAGCATGGGTGGTTGAATACTAAAGGAAATAAAGTGCTTGAGTGTCTTTCCGAGTCTGCTATATATATGGCATAATATATCATAAACTTAGTTTTGGGATGTTTTCTCAGACTTTTGTTCTTAAGAAAAAATAATCAAAATAAATCTTTGTTAAAACTAGCTGGCTATGGTTCACTTTATCAACTCATGTATGAGTTAATAAAAACGCCACTGGGCTGAACTGCATCTGAACTTTCTGAGGTTCATCATAGCGAAAAATCAGTGCAGGTTAATCTTAAACACTGGTGAGAAAAATCTTCACATGAGAGAGACAATGTTTGGAGTCTGGAGATCTGAGTTGAAAGTTCTAGTTCTAGTTTGGATTGATAACCCCATAGCCACCTATTCTTAGGGTTTCCAGGATAATTTCTTATCACCTCGCTAGGAAGTTTACCAAGAAAACATGTAGCATGAAGGTTAAAGATATCCAGCTCTCCAATTTTTCAATGTCATGTGGGAACTGATGAGATGACCATCCCATAGCCACCGGAATGACCAAGTCATCCGTTCTGACTTCCATGGGAAACATGCATGTGAAGTAAGATATTCTGACATATTCTAGTAGCAAAAACTTGGTAGCAACAAAATGTAAGATCTGGGCTTTGTATCCAAATTCATGATGTTATTTATCTAAGGTGGATCTCATTTATTTATTTATTTATTTATTTAATTAATTATTTTGCATAACTTATATTTCATTTAATGATTCCATCTCTCCCAAATACATGGTATCCTCAAGTGGCAGAGGCTCAGAAAGAAACCTGAAGACAAATGAATATGACAGATTTCCATGCTGTCTGGAGACCAACAGCAGGCATGAAGACAAAGTGTAGGGACGCTCTCCAAGGCTGTTAATAGATTCTTCTGTTGAGTCAAAGAGATGGAGGAACAATATCATAGCTGGGATACAGACAATGGAGAAAATTTATACAAGCGAGAGCATGGGACTGGAGGAAAGAAAGAAACCTACTGCTGCAAATTCACACTTCAAACAAACAAGAAGTGTGAGGGGAGAAACCTTTAGGATAACAGGGATAAGGATCTGTTACAAATACACTATATAATGTGTTTCATTTTTCCAGAGCCCGTAGGTAAAATAAAATAGATATCATACCTCTTAGCAGGAGATGTCCAATGATCATAGTTCTAAGGATTTTGTCTACATTATTTCTGTAAGTAATAGAAAACAATTATTAGTTCATTTATACTTTTTTTTTTCTGTCAGAAAAGTATCTTACAAAAGCCAATCAAGTGTTAAGCACTAATGTATTGTCAAGTGAAATAAAAACCCCTTAATTAGTACTTCAAATAACATAAACAAACTGCACTACATTTCATAGAGTAAAGCAAATAAAAACTTGTTTGATTTACAAATTCAGATTCAGGCTCATGTACAATTATATTAAATCATGTGTATCTTGTACAAGTTACAACCAAGCAAGTTGCAACACATTCCACATCTGAGATTAGAGAAAAGGAAAACTGAAGAGAAAATTAAGGCTGGAATTTAATCACACTTCACCATTCAGCTCATTTCCACATTTTTTGATATTAGATTGCTAAAGCAAGCCTTGACAAACTATACGAGCACTAATATTTTATCATAGAATCATAGAATGGCTTGGGTTGGAAAGACCTTTAAGATCATCTAGTTCCAAATCCCTGTCCTGCTCAGGGATTCAGAGGGAATTTTCATGAGTTATGTAAAATATTGGCTTTGGTAAAAGAGTGTGAGGTAAATGAACAGTTTGTCAAATGCAAAAAGAGTTCAACATATTTTTCTTCCTTTTTCTTCCCCATGTCAAGATTGTGAAGTATCCCTAAAAACATTTTAAAGTCCATCTATGCTGTATCTCTCTCTCAATAAATAAATAAACAAATAAATAAAATTTAATTGTTTCCCCTGAAGGGGATGAGCCTATTTGTTCTCTGGAGCCTATGCAGCACCTCTTCCTGAGTTCGTATGCATGTTGGCCCTGCCTTGGCTCTCTGAACTACTTCACTGCTCGGACACCATGCTGAGTAGCTATTTTGAAACCTTCTTTGATTCCTAAGCTCTGCACACATCTCTGCTCTCTGTAACCCTTAGCTAGCTCTCTTTTAAAGTTTCCTTTTCTTCAGTCCTCTCCATCAATTACATCAACTTCAACTTTTCATTTCACAAATATCTCTTTGCCTTGTTCCTTGCTCTGAGATACCTCTTCTACTTTGATCACTTCATTTACCAGTTTGTTAGGCTTTGATCTCCCTTAATTCTCATTTACTTTTGAAATCTAGTTAATCTATCTAATTTGTAGGGGAAATATCATTTCAAGCAAGATATGAAATAGTCAAGCTGAAGCCATTAGCTCTCATTTTTTCTCTTGCTTTGTTTCCATGTTTGTTTCTTTTTATGCAGTTTTATACCAGTTTTGATTTGTGGTCTCTTCCATGCAAGAAATATCTTTTGAGAAAGAGCCTGACTTACTATAGATCACTTGACAAATAGCAGCTATAAGAAGAACATTCTGGAGAATCAAGTTTTCCTTAAATATAGATATTCTTGGGTGCAATTCTTGTGTCACTATTGTTACCAGATAGCATGTGAGCCATAGCTGGCAGAAAAAGTACTTTTGCTCTTGAAAGTGATCATAGTATGAGGTCAGACAAAATCTTTATGTAATTCTTTTTATATTTAGAAAAAAAAAAAATCAAATTAATAAATTAATGCATCTTGGAAAAAAATAAAGTCCAGATACTGTTGAAAAACATTGGTTTTGTTATGGTTTACAATAACAGTCAAAAAACAAGGGTGGAAAAGTACTATCTGACTCTCACTATAAAACAAACAAACAAAAAAAATCTTGATGGAGATGGAGATAATTTTCAGATTCTCTAATTTGAAAATTTGCGGTCTACAATTATGTTGTAGTTATCACAAAGTCAGAATGATGTACATTAAAAAAAAAAAAAAAAAAAGAATTTAGAAACAGGTATTCCTTTCAATATATCTTATAGCAGAATGGCTTTATGACACCATTTTCAGAAAAGAAGCACACATAAGAATTTAATTTTAAAACTGAAATACCTAGGAACTGAGGTTAATAAAGAGCAAGTACTACACTTGAATATTTTCCTATTCATACCTATTATGTATGATTATTATGGGTAGAAAGTATTGTAAAACATTTTAATTTTTAAATATACAAATTCATAATGAGCCCTATAAAATGCATCATCCCCTTATGCCATTAATACTTTAATTTCCATTGACACAGTAGACCTTTCCAGTCATATCAATTTTTAAATACTCAGACTAAGGTGATAGATCTCTGCAGGCCAGGCTGTCACATGTGCCTAGAATAAAAATCTGTAATCACTTGCTTTTGTGGATTAAGATAAATGGAAAGACTGTATGCCAAAGAAGAGGCGAGTATCTTTGGTACACCTCTATTAGCCTCTCAAATTCCTTCAGCTTTTCTGCCTTTTAAGGTGATATAGGATATGTAATTTTTCAGAAAATATGTGAATTGAAGTCCCATCTCTTTTGCTATTCCGTTTCTTTGGATTTAAAAGACAGTAACGTACAGCATTTCACTTCCAGGCTGTCACACATTGGTCCTTCCCAAGTTCCTAATAGAAGATTTTCCTTTCTAAAGTGCTGGTCTAGCTAGAGACTTTTCATCTTCATCCTACCTTTCCAATAAGACAGATAAAACTAACTAACTAAATAAATAATTCCTTGTTGCTTAATCTCTGCTTGTATAACTCTGTAGTAGTCATCATGAGAAGTATACTGTTACTGACTGTACTTCTGTAGGGGCTAAGTTGAATTCTCTGTGCTTTCTCTTTTCTCTTGAGTGATATTTGGGTTTCTGAGAGAAAAAGCACAATCACGCTTTAAGAGTGATTTCTCAAAATTCCCTGTCTCAGAGGAGATGATAGTTTCAAAGAAGATTTGCAATAGCTCTTCTGTCTCCTACAGACTTATATTTAGGAAACTGAACAATGCATTGCATATTTTGCCCTGGTTTGTTTGACAGCACAGTGGGCTCTAAGTGTTCGGTGTTCATATTGTTAACACGAGAACAGGAGATATGAGGGGTTGGATTTAAAAGTATCTTGACAGCAATGTTTTCATTTGCAGTGATGGCTTCTTAAGTAACATTTGAAAGGGCATTTTGTGTTTCAAATGTCATTGCTTTTCTACCAATGACATTCTCATTTTCGTTCAGTATCGTGTATGTTGGAAACAAGGTAAGTTCAGCTGCTATGTTATCTGTGTGAAAACCTCTAGATCACATGAAAGTCTGTCTTTCAAGACAGGTCCTTAGTCAGTGCTAATTTTATTTGCTCTCAATGTTCCCTGGAAAGACACTGAAGCAGAACTCTAATAATGGTCCAATGCTACACACAGCATTAGTCAAAAGTTTAAGAAGTGAAATAGAGGCAAGGTGATTCCAAAATAAAAGTGTTATTGAATGGTTTAAAATGTTCAGAGGAAACTTTCTGTCCCCTGAATGATCTTCAGACAGGTCTATTTTCACTTATGGTAAGAGTTCAATTTAGAGCAAGAGGAATACCTACGTTACTAGAAAGATTAGGATATAGAATATCCTTGGTGGAGAAGTTGGAGAGTTTTACGCAACATTGACAGTGTAATATAAACTTGCAACTGTACCTGCAAAAATAAGGAGCTTATCTTGAGTGAGATTAGTTGATAAAATACACAAAATAAGTGGTACAGTAGTAGAAATGATTTTTTTTTTTTTTTTTTTTTTTTTTTCCTAGTATAGAAGTAGAAAACAGTTATGAACTTAAGACTTGATTATGCAGCCACTGGTCATTTTAATGACCCTGAAAGTTCCTTCAAAGTGACCTGTGGAACTATTTGTGTTATGTAGTAATAAGAAATACACATGGCATCATGTTATGGTATGAATATATGTCAGATGAAAGATATAAAATTCACAATAGAGCGTTGAACAATATTTCCAGGACCCAATACTGTTTCTCTAGAGATTACTTCATTGTTTCTATATGACACTGCACTATGACATGCAAGCATAACCTGAATGCCTGGCAACAGGAGAACAAAACGCGTGCCTGAGTCTTAATGGAATATTGCTGAAGTCATTACTATAATGAGAAAAAATTACTTAATATTAGGAAGAATGAAAGAAGAGACATTCAGACATTTTCTGTCTGTAGTTAAGCTATTAAATTCATGTTTAGCCACTTAAATTCTAATGCCTTAATTTAAAAAAATTCTGCATACTGATTTCTCAGTGAACACCACTGATATCACTAAGTGATTGGCATCTCTGGAAATCAAACTGTCTATTTAGGTGCCAGGAGCTCACAAGCTTTCTAAATCTACCTGCAAGATATAATGGTAGTATCTGTGATGTCTGAAGACTGTGTATAAGCTTGATCTCAGACTCTCATGATCAGAGTGATTTGGTGCCAGGCAGCAGTTAAGTGCAAGTTTGCGTCATGGAGGAGGAGAACATCGGAGCTGATAGCACCTGCAGGTCATGATCTGGATGAAAACAATGACTGTCCTGTCCTAGCCAAGTTTCCCTCTACACTCAAACCTATTTGTCTTATGGTGATATCATACAGTCACCAATAATCCATGGTCCTTCCTAGAGGATCTTATGTCCTGTAAAGCAAGAAAGAGTGGCCTTCGCAGGCAGAAAAACTGCTGTCAGAACAGAAGAATGGAGAATGGGTGAGGGATCACTGCTTACTTCAGTCCACTCCCTGACTCAGGCAATTTATGGCCTCAGCGTCATAGCCTGGCAGTTAATTTAAGCTCCTTCGTATGGAATGTCACTTTTCAGAGTAACTCCTGATTTTAATTGTGGTCCAGTATCTCAGGATGGCAAAGGAGAGAAACACACACTTATGCTTAGAAATAATTCTGATTTAAATAATTGTCCTTTGTGGTCATAGTTTGTCCTTTGTTACCACAATAGACAAAACAACAGTATAAGCTTAGAAGTTGACAAATTGGATTTTTTTTTTTTTTTTTCATCTTCTTGTGCATACCAATCATGAATGCCACCTCAGGAACAATAAATCAGATTTAATCATAATGTCTAGTTTAAAGATGGTAGGTTACTCCTCTCCTGGTATCCTGAAAACATCCAGCTACAATATTGAGTTTAATACCATTAAATATACCACTGGAATGTACTTAGGTAATCCTTCAAGCACAAGGGAAAAGGATATATTCTGTTTATAATATACTGAGTAGGCAGATGTCCCTAAAGTAGATTTCACTTCAATGTAAGACTTTGTTATACCGATTAGAAAGCATATGTCATATTGCCTTGACATCCCGTTACCAGGGATGAATGTTTATGATCATAAATGAAATATGTAAAGTAACACTGAAAGTAATCTTTCTTTTAAAAATGTTAAAATACATACTGTGTCTACCAGGTGTTCTGCGCTGCAGATTTTCAGAGGTGTATTTCTATGGGGGGTTGTGAAATACTGCAGTAGATTTCTATGCCACTTCAAGTACTGAGATGCATTTCCAATTCTGTGATTTTTCTTCAAAGCTAACACCAACACTAGATGCCTGACCATGTGGCAGTAAAAAGTATTCAGATGTATAAGAGACTTTGAAAACAAAGCTATGGTTGTACGTTGGTAAATAGTTTGATTTGGAAAAGACTGACAACTAGATTTGGAATCAGCTTTGTCATACTTTGCAGTGCCCAGTGCCATCTCTATCCCTCGTCGTACAGACTGCTGCTGAAGATGCAGCTTCCTTTCTGCTCTTGTTGCAGGTGGGAGTCTGAGGCTGTTTAGGGCGTATGAAGTTGATGGTGTCTGATCCTGCCATAGGAATGGGATAAGAATTTGGCATGGACCGAAACCTAGGATCTGGGAGCATGCTTCAGTTCCACAGTTTAGGTGTAGACAAAAAGGCTGCAATTAAACTGTTGACTTTCTCAGGAATTGAATTTTTATATTCCATATATATATTATGGATATATATCATATGTATTATATATGCTGCATCTTAACTACAAGTTATACATATTCAATCATAAGAGCAGCAATGATATTCCCGTTTCAATGTTTTTCAGTAAACTCCCAACCATCTTTAGTGTTGCCTTTAAACACTAGATTAAAGAATAAATACCGTATATAGCAAAACTATGTATATGGGATAATCAAGTTAAATCACGGTCTTAATTTTAGTATTCTAAACAGAGTACATAAATCTAAATTTTCTTTAGCCCTTAACATTTTCTTACGGCTTTCTCACACACTGTTTCCATTTCAATTTGTGATAAATGATTAAGTCCCA